>NC_137618.1:13043642-13098642 GCF_963280865.1 Gymnoscopelus braueri | reverse complement strand
ACACACACACACACACACACACACACACACACACACACACACACACACACAGACACACACACACACACAGTGGTGGAAAAAGTACTCAAATTCTTTACTTAAGTAAAAGTACCAATACTTCAAAATAAAATACTCTGTTACAAGTAAAAGTCCAGAATTAAAAATTTACTTGAGTAAAAGTACAAAAGTATTGGCATCAAAATGTACTTAAAGTACCAAAAGTAAAAGTACAAAAATGTTTGAAAATAGCCGATCTACAAGCTCACAACGCGTCGCTTCGCGACGCGTTGTGAGCTTGTAGATCTGCTATTTTCAAATAGCCTATGTATAAAACAGGGCTAAAGTGGTTAATGTATGTTTCATGATATCATAATTTAAATCTGAAAAGTAACTAGTAACTAAAGTTCTCAAATAATTGTAGTGGAGTAAAAGTACAATATTTGCCTCTGAGATGTAGTGGAGTAGAAGTAAAAGTATTGGAAATTGGAAATACTCAAGTAGAGTACAAATACCTCAAAATTATACTTAAGTACAGTACTTAAGTAAATGTACTTAGTTACTTTCCACCACTGACTGTGACAGGCGTGTATGACTTACGGTCGTAGATGTCATGAAGGAGCCTTTCTACCAATGCCAGGAGTTGTGAGGTGTGAGGTGGTGTTAGTCCGTCAGTGTGCTGTGCATTAGTATTCTGTTCATGAGATCGGCCCTGTAAGCGCTTTTGAACTTTTTGCTGTTTTTTGTTTTAGTTTTTTTACCTTTCATTTCATTCACCATGCAGGGAAAGTCAACTGAGCTGTGATGCGCTCTCTTCCCTCTGCCTTTGCCTCTCTTTCACACAGGGGAGCCGCCCAGGGGCGACCACAGCGTTCGTATAGTAAGAGTAACAGCTCAATCCAATACATGACGTTAACCACTGTCTGACACCCTATATCTGTGGACTTTGTTGACCGTGGTGCCCCAGGGATCCATACTTCCTTTTTTTCCCACGACATTACGTGTAAATGTCTTCACCGAATATACCCGATCTACTGTTTTTGCTTAAAGGGATAGTTCACCCCCAAAATGATTTCTTTTTCTATCGATTACTCACCCCATGGAGACTTGAATTCATGGATATTTTTTTAGTTTTTGTCGCATTTCTAAGCCAATAATTTGATGACGAGCAGCGGTTCCGGTAGGAGACACAAAAGAGTCTCCTTTGTGTCTCCTACCGGAACCATGAATTCAAGTCTCCATGGGGTGAGTAATTGATAGAAAACAAGTAATTTTTTGGGTGAACTATCCCTTTAATGTTTTGCCCCAGAATAGGAATGCTAGGGGTCCACAATCCTGCACGTAAACACACTATATACTGTAGCAAGTGGTACACAATAAAACCCTCTGTGTTGTTCATTTAAAATGGTACCAAAGGGACCAGAGTTTCACTTGTACTTTCAAGAGGTACCAAATGAATGAATTAACAGGTTTTTACTGTGAGGCGAGCCTCATTATAGGACTCGTGGCTCGTTCAAGAAGGATCCTTTCCTTCAGCGCATTATTGTTTGCATGTGTGTGAGTGGGCGTGCAGGGCAAAGCATGTGTGATTGTTTGCACGCATTGGCGTCCGGTGTTGCCAGATTCTGTGAGAGAAACGAGCAACCAGGTCTAGGAAAACCAGCCCAAAAGAAGCGACTAGGGCCACATGAGTACTTTAACATGTACATCAGCTATTTGAAAATAGCAGATCTACAAGCTCACAACGCGTCGCGGTGCGACGCGTTTTGAGCTTGTAGATCGGCTATTTTCAAACAAAATCTTGCGGGGAAATTATAATGAGCAGATCTGGCAACCCTGATGGCGTCCTCATATTGGGTTGTGTGTCCCAGGCATAGAGGTATAATCTAACTAGAGGGCGGATTGCCCCGCCCCCAGCTATCATTTCAATGAATGTGCTCAGTGGCGTTTTGAAGCACCCGGAAACCTGCCGGAAGTAGAATTATTGGTTCGATTTTGACCACACGTAGAGTTATCAGCATGCGCACTAGTGTCCTTTTTGCGTTCTACGGCAGCCCGTGTGTCAAGGATTGAACGCGAGATATTTATTAAATACACTCGAGATGCATATTTATATGTAAATGCATATGTATGTATGTATAATATGTTTACATATTGATATGTATAAATATAAATATATCTCGGTATGTTTTGCGCGTGCATGTATTTCTCCCCGCCTGCAGTTCCAGCTTTGGCCACTGGGGTGGCAGCTTCAATGTTTCTCAGCAACTCTGGGGGCTTGGTCCCAGGCCCGGGCATTCCCCTGGCATGTGTTGGGGCTGGGTTAACCCATTCAATCCGGGGAACACATCTGTGTCATTTTAGATTTCTTTAGCTATTCAAAAATAGCAGATATACAAGCTCATAGATCTGCTATTTTTGAAAAATCATGAAATGTGTGCAAATCTTTAAATTTTAAAGCAAACATTTGTAACTCAAATCTTTGCTTCTGGAGGTCCCTGGAACTAAATACGTTTTTACAAGTGTTGGCTTTAAATATATACATATTCAAAGATTTGCACAAATATTCACGATTTTTCAAAAATATCAGATCTACAAGCTCCGAGTGTCGCGCTATGGTTCCAGGGGGGTCCACAGCAAAGGTAGTTAACATTGCATCACAATCATCTTAGCCACTTTATCCATTTATATGTTGGCTGTTCAAAAATAGCAGATGTACAAGCTCAAAATCTGCTATTTTTTAAAATGTTTGAAAACAAATATTCTCTTCTGGGGGTCCCTGGCACAAAACCTCCTCAGTGTGGGTGTCCTTGCCACGAAAAAGTTGGAGAACTATAGTGTTCTAGACCATTGGTTCTCAAAGTGGGGTCCGGGGACCCCCAGGGGTACTTGAGGGGGTTCCAGGGGGTCCTCAGCTAAATGATGGGTAGGAACTAAATGGGCCCTTATGGGTCTGTAACTCTGAGAGTGTACAAATGGAACCAAATGGACCCTAACGGGTCCATTTGGTTCCATTTGTACACTCTCAGAGTTAAATTAACATTGATTTTACAATATTAATTGGGGTCCCAGAGATATAAATGCCATTAAATGGGGGTCCGTAGCCTAATGCATGTCAAACTGGGGGTCCTTTGAAGTTAAAATGGTTGAGAATCACTGCTAGAGCCGTAAAAATCTTCTCTTATGGGGGTCCCTCCCTGGCTTATCTTTTCAAATGGGGGTCCGCGGGCTAATAAGTGTCAATTTGGGGGTCCTTGACGTGAAAAAGTTTGAGAACCACTGTTCTATACAGGACACATCCACCTGTTGCGCTGTCCCAGCCTGTGTTCTCCATTTTCTCCTATAAGTCAGTGGTTCTCAACCTTTTTCTGGATGAGGGACCACTTGATCTCAAAAGCGTTTGCGGCCCACCCATCTGACCACATAGCACGGGTGGGCCGCGTGCATTTTCAGAGCATGTATATTTTAATGATCGGTCAATTGATCGTGTTCTGGCTGGGATCAATGGAAGCAATACTTTAAGTTCCTATTTATTGGTAAAAAATTATAATAACCTGAATGAACGCTGGCTTTATTCTAGTGTGTTAAAGTCGCAATCCGTAACTTTTATGTCCTAGCCCAATGGTTCTAAACCTTTTCAGGTCGTGACCCCCCAAAATAATCATATTTGAACTGGGGACCACCCAAAATAATCATATTTGAACTGGGGACCCCCACCCTGACAAGCACTTGGAATTGTAGGAGTTGAGTCATTACATTTAGTTTGACTTGGTTCACAGATAAATATTGTGAAAATCACAGAGCTTGTAGATCGTCTATTTTCATTTTTTTGCCTCTTTCTTATATTATTTCACAATTTGGCCAATGTTTGACCAGTTTTAATTGTATAGTTTGTTGATTACTTTTGATGTAGTAATGGTCTTTTTTCTTCTCTTTCTTTATAGATATTAAAAAGGTCTTAAAAATCCTGAAATTGTCACTTCACTGTCATCTGGGGACCCCCCCCCATAATCATATGGGGACCCCCCTGGGGTCCCAACCCACAGGTTGAGGAACCACTGTCCTAGCCGGGAATCATACCCGGGTCTCATGCAAGACAGACTAAATGTCTACCACTCAGTCAAGAAAGACACAGTCCCCGCTTTGGTTAGGGGAGTTATAGTGTTTATCAGCATCAGGCAGCACTACTTGCCAACCACTAAGGTGTCCTATAGCTACCTGACACCAGGGTCTAAATGGCTCAATGGAAGAGTAGAGAGACCACATCCAACCACTGCAGATGTACTACTTATATTGTATTAACATACTCTACCATACAGATTGGTTAAAACAACATTTTACTCATTCAAATAAGTTCCGGATTGCAGCTTTAACGTCAGTGGTGGGAAAAGTACTCACATTTTTTATTTAAGTAAAAGTATCAATACTGCAATGTAGAAATACTCTTTACAAGAAAAAGTCCAGAATTCAAAATGTACAAGAGTAAAAGTACAAAAATATTGGTATCAAAATGTACTTAAAAGTGCCAAAAGTAGAAAGTACTCATTATGCAGCATGTCTCTTTCAAGTTTTCAAATGTATAATTCTTTTTTGAAAAATAGCAGATCTACAAGCTCACAATGCGTCGCATCGCGACGCATTCAAACAGCCGAAATGTGTATAGGGCTGAAGTGGGTAATTTGTAACAATATATATATATTTTTTAAGTAACTAGTAACTAAAGTTTTCAAATAAATGTAGTGGAGTAAAAGTACAATATTTGGATCCGAGATGTGGTGGAGTAGAAGTAAAAGTGTTGGAAATTGGAAATACTCAAGTAAAGTACAAATACCTCAAATTATACTTAAGTACAGTACAGTACTTGAGTAAATGTTACTTTTTACACCACTGTTTAACGTATGCATCAAAGGACTTGAGCTGCCTCAGTCACTGTAGTGTGGAACGAAAAAATAAGGATTATCACACATTAAGACGCTTACGTAATGCCAAGGAGGTTAGCATGTGTGTCTTTTACGATATAGTTTTTTTTACCAAGGGCAGAGAGAGAGAAGAGAGACGAGAGACGGGTGTCGGATTCGAACCCGGGTCCTTGCGCTGACACGGAGCATATGGTCTGTGTGTGCACTGACACCCAGTCACCCCCGGCATAATGTGTCTCTGTCATTCCCTCTCACGCACTCGTTTTTCGGCATCGTGTGCTGCTTTGTTGTTCAGCACACTGGTGCTTAAACGGAGAGAAATTGCACAATAAGAGAATGAGATTTCCGTCAGGGAAAAGGGGAAAAAAAACATCTTTTGACGTGTTTAACAAGCCGCCTTAAACTCTGTGTCCTTTGGCTGGCTAAATAAAAGCCCTTTTTATTGGGGTGAATATTTGAACCTGCCTCAGGACAACTCAGAAGACATCAAAAACTGTAAGAAGAAAAAAGACTTGAAAGGCATGTGTCGTGTGACTCTTCTTATTCTGAGTGTTCTATAAATGCTCTGGAATGATGCTTTCACAACGCTGAGAAGACAGAGCGTTTTTATTTAATGCCTCCATGAAATAAGACCGTGATAACAATGAAAACAGGGCACTCCTTCCTTCTTCTTCTTCTCTCTCTCTCTCTCCTCGCTCCCATCCGTTCTCTCTTTCTCCTAAAGGAGAAGAGCTTTCGTTCTGTCATCTATTTATGCTCATCATCCAAAGACATTTCATCTTGTCCTGGAGGGGGGGGGGGGCTCATTTGCGAGGCTTCACCACCAATCACTTGCCAGTGAAATGAGAATCCATCGTGACATCGTCTCCAATCAAGTCCTCCCCGGGCCTCGCCGCCCTCTGACAAATTATGCAAATTATGCACTACTTCGGCCAATTAGAATCAAACCAAACCGCTTACTCACTGCCCGTTGATTTCTTTCTTTTTTTTCTCCAGTTTTTGGAGTGTAAGGAAAGGACACGGCCAGCATGCATCACCGAGGGATGTGCAGTCGTGCCACTGCAGAAAGCCCCCTTCCCGTACTTCAAACGCTTTCCCTCCTGAATACAGTCATACAGTAGGTCCAAATTAGTACTGTATACGCTAACTCAAACCACTCGTGTCTCTCAAAACAGCTAGTTCCCAGGATCATTCCGCCGTAACTCCGGACAGCTGTAAAGAAAGCGAATCGCGCTCTTCTCCAAAGAATTCCTCTCGGGGAACGGGGGCCAAGGGCGGTTGTTCGGCATCTAGAGAGTGAGAAGTGAGACCTGCGCGATGGCTACGTAACCGCATCGATTGCACAGCGCTCTGCGTATAAACAATACATATCACAATCTGGCAAGAGGCTCTCTGGCTGACATTCGACTCGCTCGTGTTTGTCTACATCTGCCGATAGTGTGCAGCCTTTGACCTTGACTTGCATGTGGCCAACTTTTCTTGCGTCTGTCTGCCAAGGTTTGGGGCTGGGACGCCGTTGGACGCAAACAGGCAGCCCATGCTGGTTTGTGGGTGAACGCGCGCATGCGGCATGCACAGTGCTAGGGTGCGAAATTACTCATGCCAACACACATGCACACAACCCACATACACATAAAGACACATACTGTTTATAAAGAGTCACTCACCCACAAACATACTTCAACAGGCACGCACGCGCGCATACACACGCGCACGCACACACACACACACACACACACACACACAGACGCACACACAGACACAACACACAAAGAACAAAACACCCACCCACCCACACCAAGATCAACCACCAGGCGATTTGGCGAGGCCATCATGCCCGCTGGGCTGTGAGCATTTCCAATTTAAAATTTGGAGGCGCCAGTGCCAGAGATTCGACTGTGATGTGAGCACGTCTCACATTTTTACTGCCTACCTCAGAGAACGCTCTCATCTGGGATTTAACAGGCCAGCTTCAGCTCTGTTTTTATTTCACAGGCTAAACCCAGAGGTCAGGGCTCAAAGATATGGACGGGCCACTTTCAACACATCCCCGGCGTCAAAGTTTTGGGGCAAACACAATTTTTTTTCCTGCAACTTCTCAGTGCAATGCGCGCCCGTTTTCAACACATTGGTACAACATGCTACCATATTATTTAGCATGCAGTACACTTTATAGCCAAGTATGATGCACATATGAGGAATTTGTTTTGACATGTTTTGATAGGGTGGCGCGACAATCAAACTTTAAACGATTAAGTAGGAAAAGCTTGCCACTTAATTGCTGAGGAATTGGCTGACTTTGTAAAAATGTGTGTTATTCCAAATTGGAACCATCAGTGTCTTGAATCAACACATGCTTTTGAAGAGTGTAACGTCTCTCTCCCATAGGCTGGATTTTGCAAGTGTTGCGATATTATAGACTTAAGTGTTTTTTACATGTGGAGTAATGTATACGGTGGAATTAATTATACTATTAATACATTAACCACTTTCAACTTGGCATCCCTATTTTGAGCATACTGTTACTACTGTGTACTGTGTGAAAGTATGGGAACATTTTAAACATTTCAAAAGTAGCTATAATAGCCAAAAACCTCATGCGTGATGCGACGCAATTGTGAGCTTGGAGATCAGCTAATTGTGGTCTTTTTGAAATACGGCATATAACCTCTTAAACCCTGCTTCCTTATTCTGGGGCAAACATTCTGCAAAAATAGCTGATCTTCAAGCAGATATGCGTTCGCAACTGTAATTCTATATTCAAACGTTGTATTCGCACAGAGGGATGAATATTTAGATCAAACACACTTTACTCCAACGTGCAAGAAATAGGTTTGAGCCTCCATTGAGATGTTTCCTCAGTAGTTGAACTATCGGTTACATTGCTGTAGAGGTGCACGTCTCAGTCAATTAAGCGAAATTCATGCTCTGTCGCAGGTAGAAAATAGCTCAGCACCGCCGTGCGATGAAGTATAAATGGGGTCATGTAGACCAGTGGTTCTCAAAGTGGGGTCCGGGGACCCCCAGGGGTCCTTGGGGGGGGTTCCAGGGTGTCCCCAGCAAAATTTGTTAATGCAGCATCACAATCATTTGAACCACTTCATCCATGTTTATAAGTTGGCTATATAAAAATAGCAGATAGTCAAGCTCACAGCGTGTCACTTCTTGCTGCCAGCTTGTACATCTGCTATTTTTGAGCATTTTGTTTTAATCTTGAAAGTGTTTGGAATTTTTGAATATCTTTTTCTTTCTCTTTTTTTTTTTTTTTTTACATAAATCTTCTCTTCTGGGGGTCCTTGGCACAAAACATTTTCAGATGGGGGTTAGCGGCCAAATACATGTCAATTTGGGGGTCCTTGACATAAAAGGAGTTTGAGAACCACTGATGTAGACACAGAGCTGCTCGCAACCTCATGAGCTTGACTCAGCTCTTTTACCCCACACTGTTCTGTCCAATGAAAACTCTGAAATGCCTAAAGGACAACTTTGTTTTTTTTACAACCAAGGTTTATATTTTAGCCTGTAATTAAAGTAAATAAAAGATGAGTGTTATTTTTTTTTTCATTTACTGCTTTCTATAGTTTGGGCAATTTTCGCGATATTTTTTACAGTGGGCGGGGGCATTCTGTCCGGTGGCTAAATATGCCTTTTTTACACAATAAAAAAAGGTCCTGTGGTCTTTGATGGCCAGATGTGAGTTATTGGGGGCTAGAAGAGCTACTGTAAATAATAATAAAGAAAACGCGGGGGTTATTGTGTAAAAAATGACATATTTAGCCACCGGACAGAATGCCCCCGCCCACTGTAAAAAGATCGCAAAAATTGCTAAAACTATAGAAAGCAGTAAATGAAAAAAAAATAACACTCATCTTTTATTTACTTTAATTACAAGCTAAAATATAAACCTTGGTTGTAAAAAACCAAAGTTGTCCTTTAACCGCATTTAGATATATATAATAATACATACGTTTATATATATATGATATATATACGTTTTTCTAAAACAGTACTGTACATCTACTAACTCACGCGATACATGGGCTATTTTCACTATTTGTTGTATGACGAAGTATATAGGGGCTTAAAAATATCTGTGTAACCACATGAACCTTAACGTCTATATTCTGGGAAAAACATTTGGATGAAATAGCAGATCTAATGCATCGTGCCGCGTTGCAACGTGTTGTGAGCTTGTAGATCGACTATTTTCAACAAAGACATTTATTGTAGAGGGAAAAAAGGAGGGGGCCTAGCATACGTACAACTACTGTAATTATATAGGGTTTAAGTCGTTAAAACATTTTCGTAAATCATTCATTAATGTCTGTGAAATTAATGATAGATAATAATAAGTGTTCTCCAGAAGTGTCCTTACTGAAATGTAATTAATCGGCCCTATCCGTTCTCTTTTGATTAGTGGTTTGTTAGATTTCCTTTCCTTTAACCCAAAGTTATGTTTAGAAAACGCTGAATGTAATACTGTCACTGTGTTTTCATTTATTTGAAGGAAAACCATAGAGCGACAGCAGCTGTGAATTTCATTTAGTTTAATCTATTCTTTGTGGAAATAGACCAACAATTGGTGTGCATTGGAAATGCATGCACATTACTTCCACTTAATTGCGGGGAACAAGGGATCCATTTTAGCCAAAACTATCTTCGACATGACCAAACCGAAGACCAGCGCGCCTCGTTGACAAATCACTTTGGTCAGTGCCTCAATAGTTCCATAAAAAGCAATATAACCCAATACCCTCAACGGAAAGTGGTGCAGTGTGGTATAACTGGAAATAATTTGGGGAGGGTCAAAGTACAGTAGAGGAGTGAGGAAAGTGAAAGGGAAGTACAGTATGTAATACAGTCATTTAAAAAACAATACAAAGGAAGTGTGGTTTACACTTTACTTACACGTTCAGCTTCCCCATTCCCTACCATGTTATGTTTAACCACATGAAGGCTAGTGTGTTCCCACTCTGGGGCGGAAATATAGCTGATGCACAAGCTCACGATGCATCGCGTTGCAACGCGTTGTAGAGCTTGTAGATCGGCAATTTTTTGGTGAAGAGATTTGGTGTTGAGGGAAAAAAGGAGTGTACGTAGTGTAGAGCCCTGGGGGATTTCTTGTGATTCTATTTCTAAGAGGTTCATCCATGTCTGTGTAGAGAGTTGTAGGCGGATAGCATCAATCTAATCTATACTCTGCAGTATGACGCTGTTACAAGTAAAAGGCCTGTGTTCAAAATGTTACTTGAATAAAAGTGCAAAAGTATTGGCATCAAAATACACTTAAAGTACCAAAATTAAAAGTAATACATTTTTTGAAAATAGCAGATCTACAAGCTCACAGCGCGTCGCAATGCGACACATTGTGAGCTTGTAGATCGTCTATTTTCAAATAGCCTACAGTATGTATAAAACAGGGCTAAAGTGGTTAATGTGTGTTTTACAATCTAATAATTTGTCTGCAAACTAGTAACGAAAGTTTTCAAATAATTGTAGTGGAGTAAAAGTAAAATATTTGCCTCTGAGATGTAGTGGAGTAGAAGTAAAAGTAATGAACATTGGAAATACTCCAGTAAAGCATATATTCTCCTCAAAAGTGTACTTAAGTACAGTACTTGGATAAATGTACTTGGTTACTTTACACCACTGCATGCCAGACGCATTGTTAACTTGTAGATGAAGTTCTTTTTTGGCAAGTGACACTGTCGTGTGATGGAGTATATTGTGTGTACATCTTGTACACAGCCTGGTGAAAATCACACAGTCCGTTTGCCACAGCTGCACATAAAGGCAACGAGACAAACGGCATTTCTCTCGTTCTAATCGATCTCACGACAAACCGGGAAACGTATATTTAGCTCAAAGAGTGGAGTGGGAAGTCAATATTTTTACTGGGGCTTCTCTATTTAATGATACGCAGCAGATGTGCGGAGCGACGAGCCCCGCAGGCAGGGCGGGCGAGGAGGGGAGAGAGAGAGAGCGGCACGGGAATGTCTCTCCCTCCGCTGAATGACGGACGCTGAGTCACCGCCAAACCTGCGACAAATGAGGGACAATGGTGTGTCACCCGTTAGAGGAGGTCGGAGGTCAAACTGTGCATCGTCGATGCCACGTTTGAGTGTGAGTTGACCTCAGGACCCCTGCCTTTTTTTTTTCATGCCGGTCCATGCATGCTGCCAAAAGGGGGACTTTGGAAACATAGCAGGGCTTTCCAATGAAAAGGCCACAGTTGTTTTTGTCGAAAGCGGAGCTTTGATTGTATGGTTTGGCAGGGAGAACTGAGGATTTGTTATGCATTACTAGATACTAAACTTTCATTTTCCCTTTCAGATGAAATCTGGACAAATCGTAGCTTTTTTTTTCTTTCTCTCTTTTCTTGAACAGTCAGTTCGGGCAAACTACGCACATGCGTGTGTGTGTGTGTGTTTGTGTGTTTGTGTGTGTGTGTGTATGAGTGAGCGTATGAGTGCATACACGTGTTTTGCGTGTGTGCGTGCGCGCACACATTACTGTGTACTGTGGATGTAGCCAAAGTAAGTCCTCAGACCCCTCCCCCTCCAGTCGCCGCTGAAAGCTGCCAATCAACTCTTCTGCTTTTTTCTAATACCAGAAAGATGAGCGGAGCGCTCACATGCTCCACGCTATATACTGTACGCCCCCGCACAGGCAGGCCGCAGGCCTCGGCACTGCCTCTGAAGCAGCCCATCCCTCCTCTCTGGAAAATAGAACCCGGGGTGACGGGGGGACAAAAAAAAGAAAAACGCGTTTGGTGAAATCAAAGTGGCGCCGCCGTTAGTTTTACACAACTTTATGTTTGATACAACAAAGCATGAAAACCCTTAAAAATCAGCAATATCGGATGGCAAATGGAAAGCATGAGTGTTAACTCTGGACTTTTGAGAGAGAGAGAGAGGAGAGAGGTGGTGGGGAGGGGAGGCGGAGGGTCCCTTCAGAGAGAGAACGTGGCGTTGCTGTGGCGTTGCTGTGTTGTTGCGCGCAGAGCGGCGTGGCCTCAGGGTGTTTCATTTTAAAGCCTCATGTCTTGGGGGTTGGGGGGGGGGGGGTTTGGGGTAGGAGGGGGGAAGTAGCAGCATCCAAATCGGTAATACAGACTTCTCCTTGAAAAATAAAAAACCTCCTGCAGGAGGAGGACTAAAGCCTAACAGATACTCCATAGTGTAAGAGTGTCTCTTAACAAAAAGAATAGATCTACAATGCAACCCAGAGCGACACCCCAAGGGGTATATGGTCACACATCTGCGTCAGAATTGTTTTAGCCAACGCATGCAGACGCATCAATTTATGGGTTGTGGGCAGTGGCTCTAGTGCCAGTTTTCTGGTGTGTAGTTCGTTTTCACTTACATTGGAGTGGTTGGCTCTCTGAAAGAAAGCTACAAGCCAAAGGCCTGCCGAAAAGTGGGGTCAACGACTGCCCCCGCCTGTCAAAGTTCACCATGTTGAACTCCATGCTTCTGATGCGCTGAAGACGGCACGCGTCAACGTTGTCAATGTGCCGTAAACAGGAAGCTTTTACCTCTTTGCTCCCATAGAGTGGAAGCTGGCGCTTCGGCACGCGGATGTCTGACCGTGCCCTTGCTGTGTGATCTACAAGCTCACAACACGTCGTGATGAGCTTGTAGATCTGCTATTTTCAAACATTTTAGTACTTTTACTTTTGGCACTTTAAGTATATTTTGATGCCAATACTTTTGTACTTTTACTCAAGTCTCATTTTGAACACAGGCCTTTTACTTGTAGTATTTTCATACTATGGTATTGCTACTTTTACTTAAGTAAAATATCCGAGTACTTCTTCCACCACTGGTGAAAGGAGAGCCTTTCCAGCTCCAAAGGTGAAAGGGTCACTTTGCCATGTTTTCCCTGGTAGCCGGGTAACAGCTTAGTCGATGCGTTTCCGCCCAGATTGTCAAATGGACTTTAGGTGAGCTTTTCAGATGACGTAAGAATGGATGTGAATTAGTCACGTTGAGTCAGCTGAGCTGAAGCAAAATGGGAAATCCTGTCAACGCAGCATTAATATGAGAACACACTCCACTGATGCCAATTCTTTATCAACATATTTTTCTCCCCACCCCAAGCAGGAAAACGTTGTGATTAGAAGGCGTTTGATTGCAAGTTTTCTGTTTTCATTCATATTTTTAAAGCGCTAATTCATCATTTCCAAAACATAAAATACACTAACAATACAAATAACCAGCCAACAAACAAACAAACTAATACTATCCTTAAAGGTAGGGTAAGTGATATTTTTTGGTTAAAACAAAAAGTATCTTGTTAAAAGGTTAAAGCACTATATTCTGATAGTAATCATTGCTATAGAGTGTTTGTTCAGTAACAGATGTCTCCCCGTCTCTCCAGCTCTTTAATAAACAGAAAATACATTTTTCGGTAGGTGTCAAAATCTCAGCCAATCAGGAGAAAGTACCCATTTTTAAGCTTCATTTTTATAGTGTTCCAGTTCAAATTTTGCCTGCTCATTTCTTAGTGTCATCACTTCCAATTTCACTTGTTTAATCTGTATCCTGATTGAGTTCTCTATCCTGATTGGATAAAATTGGAAATGAAACTGAAACTGAAACGAAAATGCATTTTCTGTTTTATAAAGAGCTGGAGAGACAAGGAGACTCCTTTTACTGAACAAACACTCTATCGCAATGAGTACTATCAGAATATAGAGCTATTTAACACTTATTTTAACCAAAGTAAATCACTTAACCTACCTTTAACTGTTAAATTATCAACAGTATCTGCCATGAAGGTGCATCACATCTCTCTCTCTCTTTCTCTCTCTCTCTCTCTCTCTCTCTCTCTCTCTCTCTCTCTCTCTCTCTGCTCTCTCTCTCTCTCTCTCTCTCTCTCTCTCTCTCTCTCTCTCTCTCTCTCTCTCTCTCTCTCTCTCTCTCTCTCTCTCTCTCTCTCTCTCTCTCTCTCTCTCTCTCTCTCTCTCCCATCTCTCTAGTCTCCCTCTGCTCGGCAATAAATAACCCCCAAAAAAGCCTTCAAATCTTCAGAAGGTGGGGTCAGGTGGCCATCTTGAACAGGTCGGGCGAAACGAGAGAAGATGGCGTTGACAGATTTACAAGGTCCGGGAGTGATGTTATATAGTGTGCCTCTCCTCTGCGCCGCGTCCAACATCCGCGCATCATGGACCACGCTGCTCCTTTGGTTCCCACACAGTCAAAGTCCACGTTCAACTCTGAGGAGTGGACAAACAGAACCAAATGGACCCGTAAGAGGTCCATTTGGTTCCGTTTGTCCACTCCTCAGAGTTAAATGAACACCGAGGATTCGAGCAACGCTCCCACCCGCCTCAAACGGGGGTCCGGGTGATGGAGTCCGGCCACCCCTGTGTGTCCTCTGACAGGTGAGGACACGCGTCCTGCAGAGAGGGTGGCTGTGATCGTGGCATCAGGTTTAACAAGCTGTCACTTGGCCTTAAGGGGGATGAAGGGATGATGGAGGGCTAGCGTGTTTGGGCACATGTGTGTGCAATGTAGGGATGTTGTCTGCATCGTAACACACGCGTGCGTGTGTGTGTGTGTGCGTGTGTGTGTGTGTGTGTGTGTGTGTGTGTGTGTGTGTGTGTGTGTGTGTGTGTGTGTGTGCGTGCGTGCGTGCGTGTGTGTGTGTGTGTGTGTGTGTGTGTGTGTGTGTGTGTGTGTGTGTGTGTGTGTGTGTGTGTGTGTGTGTGTGTGTGTGTGTGTGTGTGTGTGTGTGTGTGTGTGTGTGTGTGTGTGTGTGTGCGCGTGCTTTTACATCCCAATGCGTGTGTATCCATGCATGTGTATTTGTGTGCATGCATATGCGATTAACGGTGTGTCTCTGAGTGAGTGCATAGTAGAAGTGTGTGTGTGTGTGTGTGTGTGTGTGCGCGACCGTGTGCAAATATCCTGTATGAATGTGTGTATAATTGTGTTTGTGTGTATGCATAATGTTTGTGTGCAGCATATATGTTTCTGTGTGAATATATGTGACATTCTGCTTCTATGTGTGTGCTTGAATATTGTACATGTGCGTATGTGTGTGTGAGAGAGAGAGAATTAATTTGTGTGTGCGTGCGTGTGTGTGTGTGTGTGTGTGTGTGTGCGTGTGCGTGCATAGATGTGTGTGTGTGTGTGTGTGTGTGTGGGGGACACGCCAGAAAACACAGGAGGGGTCTGGACCTGTTTCCAGTTAAAAGCAGAAGCCCAGCACAACAAAGGCCCGGGCTGGGGGGGGGGAGGGGGGTGGCGGGGGAGTCGTAACGAGGAGAATATCATTTTTCTTTGGCCCCTGTGATCTGCCATTCTTACGTTTCACTTTCAAAGCGCTGCTCGCTGGCAGAAGTCCTCCGCGCCGCATCTCTGGCGGAAAGGAGAGAAAGAATGCCGCCCTCCACCTCTCCTCACCTCCCTTCCGCCGACTCTCAGTCTTCTTCTTCTTCATCTCTCCCCCGAAAAAGAATGAGAGAAAGAAGGGGACGAGACAGGAGCGGGGGGAGGAGTGGGTGGACGAATGCCCGTCTCGTTCACCGGGGCTTGATAAAAGAAGAGTGGAAGATTTGTCAGTTTGGCTCTGAGGGGATCCTCTAATAATCCTCAGACAGGCCTCTCTAAGCCTGTGGCTCTCGGGGTAAGCTGTCCTGAGCTGTACCCTGTCTCCCATAGACCACACAGAGGAACACCATGCACTCAGAGAGAGTACACATGGAAACAAATGGACCCAACGTTCCATTTCTACTACACTCTTGGAGTTGAATTTACACAAATTATTTATATTATGTAAGGCAGTGGTTCTCAAACTTTTTTGTGCCAAGGACCCCCAAATTGATATGTATGTGGCCACGGACCCCCACCTGAAAATATGTTGTTCCAGGGACCCCCAGAAGCAAAGATTTGTGTTAAAAATGTTCGCCTTTAAAAAATGTGCACACATTTTCAAGATTTTTCAAAAAATAGCAGATCTACAAGCTCATATAAGCTTGTATATCTGCTATTTTTGAATAGCCAAAGTATAAAATATGGATGAAGGGGTTAAAATGATTGTGACGCTTTATTAACACATTTTGCTGGGGATCCCCTGGTATCCCCCCAAGGACCCCTGGGGGTCCCCGTACCCCACTTTGAGAACCGATGGTGAATTTTTTTACAAGTAATTTTTTTACAGCACATTTCAACAAGACAATTTCAAAGTGCCTTACATAAAACATGAAGCATTAAGACATCAAGACACAGAGCAAAACAAACACATTATAAAAGGACATTGGAATACGAAATACATAAAAATGAAGAGAATTGAAAATAAATCAGAAAAATATGAGTAAAATTACAGTGCAGAAGAAATAAAACTGCGGTGGAAAACTGAATGTTTTTTACCTTTGAATTTAAAAGAACAGAGTTGTAGCAGACCTGCAGTTTTCTAGGAGTTTGTTCCAGATTTGTGGTGCATAAAAAAATGAACACGTGTTTCTCCACATTTAGTTGTGATTCTGGAGACAGAAATCCCCGGTAGGTATATTGGCATGTGGTGATCATTGGACAACGGTGGCATAGCCCTCTAGGCTGAAGTTCTTGGTGGCGTTCTTTTTAGATCATAGTCGATTTTGTAGCAACTTTAAAGCTGCTGTCCGTAGCTTTTATGTCCCACCCAGGATTCGAACCCAGGTCACACGAACATGTCTATACTGCTGAGCTGATACGAAAAGCCTATCTGGGGCTGGGCAGAGGATACAGTGTTGCGCTTTTTGAGCTTCATGCAATTCCACGTGTCAACCAGTCGTAGTCCACAGGTTTTAAATGTCTCCGCGGAAGAGCAGGGAGACCAACTACAACCACCGCAGTTGTGTTAGTTAAATTGTATTAACATACTCTACCATACAGATTGGGTAAGATAATGTTTTATTCACTAAAAAGCCAATGATTGCAGCTTTAAATTTAGTTTAAAATGTCTTTAGTTTCTAATGTGAAACCATTTGGGCGTGTGGATGGATGTTAATAGGCGAAGGGGTTTTGGGTGTTTTTGCGGTGAGTAAACAGCATCTGGTTCAGTAACTGTAGCCTACTACTTAATATTAATATGAATAACAATAAAGTTTGACACTTTGGTTTGCTCCACTTTAAATATTCAGTGTATAGAAAATTGGAAACACTTGAATGGTTGACCCCTCTCCCTCTCCACTCCGCCCAGAGAGGAACACTTTTAAATCTGCCATTCTCTCCAAACATCACAGGGCCTTTAGTCCAGTCGGCACACTTTCACCATTAAAAAAACTCTTCCGTTCTTGCCAGAAATCCCAATTTTCACAAATCATCACATGGCCGTCACAATAACGACTGTAATTAAATCACTTGTCAACAAAGAAATCATGTTAACTTGACCTTTTGACAGGATATTTCATCAAACGTTTTTTTTCTTTCTTTTCTTTTGTACGTGTAACATTTTACCCCCAATCAAATACAGCAGCATCACAGCCTCAGGTTTGATCACAAATAAACAGAAATCACAAGAGAATCAAGAGGGGTTTATTTGTCACTCACTGATACAGGTACAAACATCCAAATGTTGGAGGGATATGTTCCTCAATGGCTGTGCTAACTCAACAATACGATATAACAAGATAATTATCATAATTAAATGTAATAATACTGGATGTAATAAAGTAAAAAAAATCTATAAGAAGAAATAAGAAAATGATCAAATATAGATAAGATATAAATATAGTCAAATTACAGTTAGAATGGCAGGTATGATAAACTTTTAAGGCAGGTATTGTCAAAAAAAAGTTTTCACAATTTTCAAAAATAGCCGATCTACATGCTTGGTTGTTTTTGAAACGACAGCTCACGATGTGAGACGCTTTGAGCTTGTAGATCGGTTATTTGTTGTGCGACAAAGTACTATGTAGGGCATAACTGGTTTAGCCCTGAACCTGTCCAACAGCGCTGCTCTGTGGCAGCAGCATGTGGCACTGTGTACAGTCAGTGTAACACTCCAACGAGATGCGTGGCCGCTGCTTATTCACTGGGGATCACGCCAGCACCAAACCTGTGACCGCTCTATCACCACATGGGACGGCCTCTCTAACCACCAGGTCTAACCAGAACCCCAGCCACATTAAAACGGCGAGCTTGATGGCCCAATCTCGGCTTGATGCGTGCCGTGCTGCGCGCGGCCGTGGACTCTCCTCATAGCTGGATTTAAAATGACAGCCCTGACTCATGTGTTGACCAGATCTGCGAGTTTGACTGGGTGCCCGTGCTGGTGTGGCGGGAGGGATATTACTGTACTCATTGAGTTGGTATTTATAGGCGGAAGGAAAGAGCCTTTGATAGAGTGCCTCCAGAGTGCTCTAGTAGATGACATGTACTCATGTACACAACCTCCATGCCTCTTCCCCTCTCTTCATCTTTATCTTTATTCTCCATCAAACGGGATCGGAAACCCGACTCTTGGCAAACAACAGTACTTCACCAGCTCTGATCTAGTCTCTCTGTGTGTGTGTGTGTGTGTGTGTGTGTGTGTGTGTGTGTGTGTGTGTGTGTGTGTGTGTGTGTGTGTGTGTCGTGTGCGTGTGCGTGCATGTGTGACAAAGAGGAAGAAATGGAATGCTTTAACATTAGCATACAATGCCAAAGGATTCAATCAGGCTACTATTTAAAACACATTGGACTCAAAAGTCCCATTGAACTGCCATATGAAACTCCTAATAACCCACAGGCTAACCCTGGAGAATCTCATAGAACCTCATCTAGTTATGGTGTTGATGGACATTTCCTACACTGGACTATTAGGCCAAACTCTATAAACCAGTGGCCCTCAGCTGGTTTTGCACTGGGATCAAAATGCTGTGTTGACAAAGAAGTTGGGACTCGATGCATTAAATGACAAAATAACTCTCTGTTGCTGTGACCTCGTCAGAATATATCCTGATCCACTTTGGGATCCCAACCCATTTGTTGAGAGGCACTGGTGTAACAGATGCTAGCATGGACTACTGCAAGTGTAACCAACCTATTCATCTGTCCCGCAGATGATTCTGTATTTCAATTCACTGACTCCTTGTTGCTCCCTGAATAAAACCTGATGAAACATTTGAGAACTTTGAAAAGGGATGGATGTAGCCGTGAATTGAAGCATCTGTTGTTGTTTGTTTTCCATTAAAAGTTGATATACTATGCATACAGGGTATGTGCATATGTATGGCACACATACCAAGGCTATAGCGAGGCCCAACTGCGCGCCAGTTGTTGCCTGATGTGTTATGGAGCCACGCTCTCCAGGGGTTCTTCTCTGTGTGCGAGCACATCATCCGTGGAAAGCTTTGTTGTGAAGTACCGAAGACTACACTGTTCACAACATGGTGCTTTTTCCTACAGATGTAGGCATCATGGGAAAGACTTCCATTCTACTGTGCATGTGCAGTGTGCACTAGTGTATGACAGTGTCTGCTGGTTTGCTGATTTTTTTTTTTACTCTTGATATTAAGTACTGCTTCCTTTTCATTTGTCAGATGTGGCTAATTGAACCTCTCCAACAGTTGTCTCACAGCTTAAGAGATGTGTCACAGCAACACCTATTCATTTGCGTTATTTTATAGAGGGGGAAAAAAGCATAAACTATTGTGATCATGGCAGTAAGAAGGATATAGATACTGTAGCATTTTTGGAGGAATTCCACAGTGCTTGGCAGATACAGATGTAGCCCCATAAATTGTATGTAGATCCTTGGCGTCCGGGTGGCGCAGCAGTAAACTTGTACCTGCCCATCGCCCTGGAGACTGTGGTTCGATTCCTCCATGGTTCCACCAGTTTGGCCCGGGTGCTCCAACAAATACGATTGGCAGTGGTCGCAGGTGTGAAGCCGGGAAGGGAGGATGTTCTCTGTCACTGCAGTGACTGCACTAGTAGTCTCGCGAAGCCAGACAACTATTCCACAATCTCCGACTGCTATATAGAGTCTGGAACTACACCTCCCGAAATCCGAGACGGAAGCTGTCATCTATTCTCATTTCCGTTCACGAAAATATATCTTAAAATATCTTTATCTTTAATTGTTTTATTTCCATTTCTGCTAAGCAGCAAGCTATTTATGCTTAGATGATTTTGATTTATATTCGGATACATTTGCGCGACGATGTAAAGACGAAACTGAAGTGGGGAGGACGCGTCGCAACACCATATCGCTTGCTCATTTTCAGAGCTTCCGTGCCCTAGACTGTGTGACGGAAGCATTTGAAAGTTGTGGGAGGCAACAGTCTGGCTCGCGAGACTTCTGCAATAGTTAAGCAGGGATCTGAACCAGGATGTTCCTCTGTATGCGTTACACCATCCCAGTGAAACTCCTCACTGTCAGCTGAAAAGAAGTGGCTGGTATCGAATGTTGTGGTTTTCTACACCCTCCCCAAGACCAACCGTAGAGGTTGGCAGTGACAGAGACTGTATACATGGGGGGAGGGGGGGGGGGGGCACTGGCATAATGACTAAATTAGGAGAAAAAATAAAAGAAGATCAAAAATAGATTAGCTCCGGACACACAGACTAATCCTCTTATACTGTAGATGACTAGAGTCCGGCAGAGCCAGGGGGGGCGTAAAAGTACTTCTGGAGCAAATATTATATCACCCCTGACCCTACCATCCCTCTAACCTGCCTGCTACTTACTGTACTCACTATCTTTACACGTGCACTTCTTTCTCATCTATTACTTATGCGCTGCGTACTTGCTATGCTAGTAATTATGTAGCATATCCTTGCAGGGGCGCCGATTTATGTCCGTGCTTCTGGGTGCGCACGCGTGCATGCGCGACCGTTCCGCGTGCGAGCGTAGCGGGTTTGTAGCAGGTTTGTTACCTTTTGGGTAATTTGGTACTTCCATGAAGTGAAGATGTCGGTGTTTTTTTCTTTTTCTTTTTTTGTGATGAGTTTGTGATGGGTGCTCTTCATTTCCCCTGGGTGCTTTAGCCCCGAGGCACCCACAGTATCGGCGCCCTTGTATCCTTGATCTCTTGCCTCTTTAATTCCTTGACCACGTATCCTCTTGTTTGACTAAATGTTCATGGCACTTTCTCTGACCTTGTACGTATTTAAGTTGCTCTGGGACAAGTGTCTGTTAAGTGCCAAATGTGTAAGCTGTGGTAAGGGTCGTTCTGGGCCAGTGAACTGCACAAAAGTTGAAATCGTTTGTCTCGGGCCATGATTGACGATATCTGAGTCTGCAGAAATAACCCTGCATGCAACTCAAAGATAAAAGCAGCCAAGGTCATTGATTCTTTATCTTGAGATCATTTGGCCTTGGCTTGAGACACAGGCTCAAGTGTAATGCTTTTATCATGTGGGGATCCATCGCAACCACTCATTGGATCCTTACCCACACTTTTATTAGTAATGTCTGATGTAATAATAGCACAGGTACAGTAACAGCAGATTTGGATACTTATCGGTGGGTCCATTGGCCAAACGTCTGATGTCGTCCCAGCTCTGCTCCTAAATCTTTGTCTTTATCTGTTACTCAGTCTGAGCGCTTAATGATGAGCCTCACAAAAGTGTCACTGTATGGCTATAAAGCGTCACACGTATTTCTTTTCCACTGTCCAGACTGTATTGTGCCCCGTGGATTTTACGATACCGATCCGGCACTGATCTGTGGTTAACTATCTCTATCTTTTCTCTTCATCTTGGCCTCTGTGTCTCCCTTTCTGTCTTTCCCTTCTCTCTGACTCTCATTCTTTTCATTTGTGTCTGTATTTGACAGCCTCTTTCTCACACTCTCTCTCTCTCTCTCTCTCTCTCGTGCTTAATTTATTCATACTCTGACGGTGTCGCGCGCCGAAAATAGCCGATACACAAGCGCACAGCGTCACATGTCGTGCGCTTGTAGATCGGCTATTTTCGGCGAGCGTCACCTTTGTATGACAAAGTATAAACCGGTTTATACTCTCATTTAATATCGTTCGCGCGCACACACACACACACACACACACACACACACACACACACACACACACACACACACACACACACACACACACACACACACACAGAGGACTACACCAGCCCCTACATCTGTCCAGCAGGTTGAGTATTGTGCGGCTCGGCCTCATGTGGAGCATTAATCTGCCTTAGAAGTCTGCCGGACATGTGTGCATAAGCTGCATTGTATCGGCCGATCTATAGAGTGCACGTGTGTTTGTGAATGGTAATATGCGTGTGTGTGTGAGTGAGTGAGTGAGTGACTGTGAGAGACCAGGAGAAAGAGAAAGCGAGAGAGAGAGAGAGGGTTGGGGAATGCATACATTGTATAAATGTAGTTTTGATCAAAACGGCGGTCTGTCATGTCAGAAAATATTATCATAACAGTGCCCGCTGCTGTTGACACTTTGTTTATTAGTCTTGTATTTGTGATAAGACAGGAAGGATTATATCCACACAGTTTCTGATATGTTAATGTCATAATATTAGGTCTGCAGCCCGGTGCTGTGTTGTTTTATAATGTTTAACTGTGGACTAATGCATGTAATAGTTGCTGCACTAAAGCCAAATACATCCAGATTAGCAATGCCTGTTTATATAATACTCTGAATAGATTAACCCATTAAGACCTGAGGCCGATTCTACAAATGTCTTCAGTTTCCTGAAGAAAAAAAAACGTATGTTGCCATATCAGTGGTGCTTAAACTTTTTCATGTCATGGACCCCCAAAATTATATGTATTTGGCCGCGGACCCCCATCTAAAAATATTTTGTTCCAAGGACCACCAGAACCAAATATTTGAGTTAAAAATGTTAGCTTTTTTTTTTCTTTTTTTTTTTGCACAAATGTTTCAGATTTTTCAAAAATAGTAGATATACAAGCTCTATGAGATTATATTATTATTATTATATAATATAATTGCTAAAATAAAAAATGACACAGATGCTTTCCTGGGTTTTAATGGGTTAAAGCAACAGAATGCATTTTAGCGAGATGTACAACACAGACTATTCTATGCACTACTTTTATTTCATTTAAAAAAACAGAACAAAGGATGAATCATCACCATTTTCTGGCTCCAAAGCCTTTCCATGTCAACACAGGGATGTCAAATTAACAAGTCACTGCCAGCGTGTGTGCGCAGTGGTGGAAGAAGTACTCATTAAATGTTTTACTTAAGTGAAAGTATCAATACTAATTATAGTGGAGTAAAAGTACAATATTTCAATATTTGCCTCTGAGATGTAGTGAAGTAGAACTAAACGTATTGAAAATTGGAAATACTCCCCTAAAGTAAAAATACCTCAAAATTGTATTTAAGTACAGTACTTGAGTAAATGTACTTAGTTACTTACTACGTCTACTACCATTCTGAATTGGGGGGGGGGGGGGGGGGGGGGGAGTCCCCGCTCATTTACACGGCCGTGGGGAGAACCATACCTCCCACCCCACCACTCTCACCTATACCCCCAGAAACCACCCCCCTTGAAACCCCTCGTCCTCCACAGTGTCCTGGGGGAGGAGGTGGAGGTGATGTGAGGAGAAATGGTGGAGATTGGACCTGGCACCTCACACTCGAGAAGGACGCACTGTGTGGAGGGAGAGGGGGGGTGGGGATGGGGGGGGGGAAAGGGAGGTGGGGAGGCGGGGGGGGGGGGGTCCGGCCCCCCCCCCCCGGGCGGTCCGTATACCCAGCCAGAGTGAGCGATCGTTGGGGAAAGGGGAGCTGGCAGTTCCACTTCCTCTTGGCGCAGCGGTGGAAGCCTAATAAGCCTAATTTATACTCTGCAGTATCACGGTGTGCCGCTCGTAGTGGTGGACTGGACAGTAACTATAAGTACATTCTACTTGAGCACTGTACTGCCACTGACGTAAAAAACGTAATTTGTCCCGTTTACCAATCCTGCCACTGACGTAAAAAACGTAATTTTTTTTTTTTGAAAAAAAATAATTTTTTTTTTTTTTTTTTTTTTTTAGTTTTTTTTTCAAATTTGACCCAAAGACCAAGGAGATATGATTGTTTAAAGATCTACACTCCCATCCACTTCCTTGTTAACTTAAAACTTAAAAATTCTGTATCTCGGCTCCTGAGTACTTTTTTTTTTAAATGAAAAATCTCTGGCAGTGGGCAAACGCGGCCAGCAATAATTGTGGCAGTGAATGAGTTAAGTACATTTATGGAGTATTTGTTTTATTAAATTTTTTTGCAAGCTGATGACTTTCAGTCCGCTACATTCTAAATAGAAATATTGTACTTTCGACGCCATTTTGTTGGATGTTCTAAATGAATACAGCAATGCGTTAATATTAAAAAGAAAATGTTCTTCGTAATTTGTACTATTGAATACTTGATTACTAATTTACTTGAGTATACACTTTTGTCCACCACTGGTCGCTTGCCAAAAAGAACCGATCTGTAAGCTTAGCTTGAATAGATGAGTTATGAATTAAGCCTAATTAACATGGCTTAATTCATTATACATTGGACCACAATGGAAACTTAAAAGATAATTGCAGTGTAGTCTTTTTAGCTCAGATGTCTGACTGTAACTCGTGCTGTTTACATTTCTGACCAATAAAGTATTCAATCAATTAATCAAAGAGAGCAGAGCAGAGGGCAAGACAAGATCCTCCTCTCTACCTATATTTCTCTACCTCTGTCTCCTCTTCTCCAATTCCCTATTCTCTCTCTCTCTCTCTCTCTCTCTCTCTCTCTCTCTCTCTCTCTCTCTCTCTGTTTCTGTGTCTTCCTTCTCCCTCTCTGTCCTCATCCACCCCCCCACTTCTTTCATTCTCTCTGGTTTGTTCTCTCCATCGGGTGTGTGTGTGTGTGTGTGTGTGTGTGTGTGTGTGTGTGTGTGTGTGTGTGTGTGTGTGTGTGTGTGTGTGTGTGTGTGTACAGCACAGCAGTGGAGAGAGAAAACAGAACCAGATGACAGCTAACCACAGATGGAGAGGAGAGGGACACAACCAAACTCATCAGACCTCATAATTAGTGCAGCTGTGTGTGTGTGTGTGTGTGTGTGTGCGTGCCTTTTGTACGGATGCATTGTATCTGTCTTTGCGCGTGTGTGTGTGTGTGTGTGTGTGTGTGACAGTCCGTCCTTGCGTGTGTGCGTGATTACCTTGGCTTATATACCACCGTACATTCTCGTTGGGACTTAGATTGATGGTGCTGGCAGACAGTGGCAGGCCACAGCCACCCGTCCAGTGTTGTGTTGTAGAACTGCCTCCAACAAGAGTTCTGTATGTGTGCGCTCTCTCTCCCCCATTAAGACTTTAGGCCGATTCATTCTACAAATGTCTTCTAAATCAGTTGTTCTCACACTTAGAAAAATAGCAGATGTGCCAACGCAAAAATCTAAAATGACACATGACACATTTCCCCGTTTTAATGGGTTAGAACATGTCACAAAGAGTTAAAGGAAGAAAGAGTGTCCCTAAGCTTTTTGTGAGTACAATCTAACTCAATCTAAGTCTTAATTTGTATAGCACATTTCAACAAGGCAATTCAAAGTGCTTTACATAATGTGTTAAGCATTAAGACATCAAGACGGAGCAAAATAAACACATTATAAAAAGATGTTTGAATGCAAAAGAATAAAATAAAACAGAGACATTTGAGTACACATCTAAGCTCTCTCTCTCTCCTCCGCTTCTTCTCATTTTTACAGAAAATATCCTGTTTCGGCTTCTCTCCTATCCTTCCAGAGAACTGGTGTGTTCTGAGACAGAACACTGATCTCACCAAAAATAACTGATTTTCAACAGTTATTTCCCGGCGAGCAACAAAGTACAGATTGTGCATTAGCCTATTTATTCTGTTTTTATCATCTCTTCTGCCTTCTGTCTTCTATTGTTTTCTTCCACGTTGCTTGCTCTCACACACACACACACACACACACACACACACACACACACACACACACACACACACACACACACCTCTCAGAGTTCCTCTTTATCTCTTGTATCTGGCTGGCCTGTCATCGGTGCCGGTATGTGCGTGATGACTGGTGGTTTGCCCCGCGCTCCTCGTCCAGCTGCTTGATTGGCTGCTTGCGGTGTGTTGACACGCGCGCACACACACATGGGGACGGGACTTCCAGGTTCAGAGCCTTGATCAGAGGCTCCTGGCTCCTCAAGCCACATTAGACACCATGTCATTCTAGCAACGCCAAGCACTGGGCTGGGCTGATCAACTATGGTATGTGACCTCACAAGTATTGGGCTGGGCGATGTGCCTTCAAATCAGTATCAGGATTATTTCAAAACTCGATTACGATTACTGAACGATAACGTAAAAAAAAATTGTGGGCCCAGACCGCTAGCCTTGTGGTCCGGGCACTTAGGCTTTATATGGTTTGAGTCCCGTTTCCGACGATCTTTGCTGCATGTCTCTCAGTGGTGGAAAAAGTACTCAAATTCTTTACTTAAGTAAAAGTATCAATACTGCAATATAGAAATACTCCGTTACAAGTAAAAGTCCAGAATTCAAAATTTACTTGAGTAAAAGTACAAAAGTATTGGCATCAAAATGTACTTAAAGTACCAAAAGTAAAAGTACTAAAATGTTTGAAAATAGCAGATCTACAAGTTCACAACGCGTCGCGATGCGACGCGTTGTGAGCTTGTAGATCGGCTATTTTCAAATAGCCTATGTATAAATAGGACTAAAGTGGTTAATGTATGTTCTATAATATCATAATTTATATCTGAAAAGTAACTAGTAACTAAAGTTTTCAAATAATTGTAGTAGAGTAAAAGTACAATATTTGCCTCTGAGATGTAGTGGAGTAGAAGTAAAAGTATTGGAAATTGGAAATACTCAAGTACAGTACAAATACCTCAACATTTTACTTAAGTACAGTACTTAAGTAAATGTACTTAGTTACTTTCCACCACTGACTGTCTCTCCCAATCTCTCTCTCTGTTACCTGTCTTTAAAAATAAATAAATAATAATTGTGAAAATAGCAGATCTATCTAGATCGATCTAGAATAGCTATTTTCACTATTTTTTTTGCACGCTACCATTGTACAACGTAATCTATCTACAGTATCTATCTATCTACAGTATATATCTATCTACAGTATCTATCTATCTGTATTGCGTGAGACAGTCAAAAGAAGACACATGGGGTCACGTGTCCGGTGTTGTGACCCCTGTGCCTGTAGGGTTCCATGTAGCTCAGGGTCCAACTGTCTTAACACTACACCACTGACATCCACCCAGGCGGCAGGAGGCAAGTGTCTTAACCACTACTACACCACTGATGTGCTCCCAGGGAGCGAGTTACTGTAGTTAGCCAGCATTCAGGCTATTTTCTCTTGTTGTTGTTGTTGTTGTTGTCACACCGGACTCATGTATCTACTCTGCTGCGGAAGAAAATCTCTCGAATACAATGCACAGTAACGGATCTCTGCTGAGGTGGTATTTCTTCCATAACCTGGGCATTCGTTCAAGGAAGTCGGAGGTGTTGATATCTTCAAGCTGGCGTTAGTCTTTGGGGAATATTATGCATTGCTGCAGACTCCGTGCAGAGTTCTGGGCAAGGATCCCCCTGGCTCACATGCACCGGGATGAAACTGATCTTAATTGTAATACGACATCATATGTTTTCATTCCATTGATCTTCAACCTCACTGATCCGCCGATGAAACGCTGTCATCGTGGAAACTAATCAGAGCACAGAAAACATGATCAGCCAACACCTGGTTTAGATATGCGCATGAATTACCGACACATAAGTAAGCCCAATACGCGTTCAACACAATGGCAACGCAATGCTTCTTCGGTAATGACAAAGCAGTAAGCAAAAAGCTCAAAAAATCATCTGCAGGGGGCGGCGTTATGCGGGGGCTTCGGTGGCTATAGCCACCAATGTTTTATCCAAAGCCACCAATAAAAAATAAAAATAAAAAATAAAAAAAGTTTTTAATTTTTAATTTTTTTGAATTATATATCTATAACCCTAACCTACCCCTAACCCTAAAACCAAAATAAAGTAACAAAAAACGGGGAAAAAAATACCCAAATCCGTCCAGAAACAGAACATTTTCGCGCCCACGCGGCGGACACATGCACGTGCCTAGCACTGCGTCTGATCATCTGCACTATAAAATCCTGAGTGTTAATACTGTATGGATAAATTCACAATATTTATTGTTTGCGCCTATTCTTCTATTATGCCTGTAATGGTTTATATATAAGGTTCAGTAAAACTAATAATTGTTGTCTTGTTCTTGATATTGAGTTCTTGATATTGAGCTGTTGTGTATTTGGCCGCGGAACCCCATCTCAAAATATTTTCTTCCAACGACCCCCAGAAGCAAAGATTTGAGTTACAAATGTTTGCTTTAAAAACAATATATATACAAAGATTTGCACATATTTTCTTGATTTTTCAAAAATAGCAGATATACAAGCTCATAGAGCGGCACTTGGTGCCGCTCTATGAGCTTGTATATCTGCTATTTTTTAATAGCCAAAGTGTAAAGTAATGCTTGTTTTTAGCTAAAATGAGCATCAGGCAGTACTACTTGTCAACCAGTAGGTGTCCTACCTGACACCAGGCGGGGTCTAAATGTCTCAATGGAAGAGTAGGGGGACCACCTCCAACCACTGCAAATGTAATAGTTATATTGTGTTAACATTCTCTTTCTTTCTTTCCAAGGTCTTTTTTATTACATTCACAATGATTAACACAACAGCCAATATTCACAGAAGAATATTTTTTTAAACACGCACAACAATAAACACACATCAAAGATGACAAACAAACTACGAAACCATCCCAAAATTATAAATAAATTAGCCTCGATCTCCAGGCTTTTATTGCTTAGTTTTGCTAAAAAATAAAAGCCTGGCCCAACCATAGCCTGTACTGGGTATGAGGAAGTGTTTCATTTCCCAACCAACCAGAGTGCAGTGGGCGTCGCTCGTAATGTTGTGTTAACGGGCGGGGGTTGACGGACAGATCGGTGAACCAGTGGGATCAGCCGCAATCTCTCGCCGGCTCTATACACCCGCCCCTCTATACACGAAATCAGGAGCGTTGGGGCAGACTATAAATAAATAAAAGCTGAACCAATTAAATAGAAATAAGAATTCAAACTGGGAGAAAAAATAGAATAAAACGGACAAAAAGAATACATACAAATTAGATACTAATGTTGAAAGAAAGACACAAAAATGAAAAAGAAATTTTAAAAGGAATAAAATAGAGTTTAAAAAAAGGAGGGTATAGAAATGGCTACTCAGAAAGTTCAGCAGAGGTATTTTCAAAGAATGTCAAGAAGTGGCCCCACGTATTAAGATTCTCTACCATACAGATTGATTAAATAACTATTTTGGATTGCAGCTTTAATTAATGCAAAAGCAGCGCAGATATGAAATAATGAACTTCTATGTGAATGCAACACATTGGGCATATCGTCTCTGTCGGGTGGAAACCTCATACGTCCAAAACTGTTACTTTTCCCGATTCAAATTTGACAAAGCTCAAAACGTTTCGAGCTATTTTTGATACTTTTGTGTGACGCTGTAGTATGATCAAGCAGGGCATTAATTTACGAACAAAGACAAAAAGTTAAAATATGGAGATAAGAGGTTTCTGCCCGACAGAAGCAACGATATGAAATGTGACTGTGGCTTCAGGCAATCAGTCAATTGTGTGATTATGGCAAGCGATCCGTGTGTGATCCTGTTGGATTTGGAGCTTTGCTGTGTTGACTGAGGCCTTCCGTCCATCCAGAGCCGCTCTCTAATACTCCTGTTGATGGATTCGCACCTGTGACATCACTGCAAACGATGAGTGATTGGTTGACTTTATCCCTAAACGCGCTTGGAAAAAAAAATCCTAAGGGTGTACAGCGTCCTGTAAGCTTCACTTGATACACATGTAATGCAGACACACACATGCACACGCACACTCACACACACACACACACACACACACACACACACACACACACACACACACACACACACACACACACACACACACACACACACACACACACACACACACACACACACACACACATACACACACACACATGCACTCAGAAACACATGCATTTGTACTCACATTCGGTACATGCAAAGATTTATACAAACACACATTTTCGCAAACACACCTATGCACATACTCCCACACACACACACACACACACACACATACGTGCGCGCGTACTGGAGTCAGGGCAGAAAGTGTCCTCAGTGGGTGAGTCCGGTGGTGTTCTAATTCAAGATAAATAAACGCCTCAGAGCTGCACCAACAGAACTCACATGGCCAATGAGAAAACCATTAAGACATGCTCTGACATGTGGGGCGAGAGAGAGCGCGCGCGAGAGAGAGAGAGGGCATGTGGTGAACAGTAAAAGTTTTAGCCCGACCGATGCCGATTTTGGAGAGTTCTGGACAACCGATTACCGATGTTTGGACCGAAAATTCGGAAAAGATTTAACGTATAAGCAAACAAATAAATACAAGTAAACACAAATAACCACTTAAGCCATATATATATTATATATATATTATCATATATTTGCAAAAAAACAATGCCATCAAAAAAGACACCTACTGTAATGGCCGATATATGTGCATGGTATAATTTTGTGTGAACGTGCATGATACATTGCCTGTTATCTGTTATACGTGCATACACATGCATTTCTCTTTGTGTCTAACTGGGCTATTAACACATTTTGGATACAAATGTATTTTCGTGAGTTTTTCTGCTTTCCTGAAGAATGGGCACCTGCGAGATGACTGCTCCCCAGTGAAAAAGGCTCACATATGTGTGCACACGCAGACATATATATGTATGTATATTTCATTGTGTACCCTACCTACATGCACTGTATGCATATTTCTGCATGTGTGCAGAACGTGTGTACACACATGCATGTACGTGTGCGTCAGCATGACAATGTGCAGTCTTTTCATACTGGGTGTATCCTCTGGCAGTAACTAAATCCCAGTCACTGATCCTAAAAATTGTAAGGATCCAGTGATTTTACCAACCAGCTTCATATGGTTGCCTCAAGCCATTGCTTATTGCTTTACCATGGTAAGGACGCGCGCGCACACACACATACACACACACACACACACACACACACACACACACACACACACACGCACACGCACACGCACACGCACACACACTAGACCAGCCACCCACCCCATCAGTTTTACTCACCCACCACAGTAACCACATAAGCCCTATAATGCGGGGAGATGCAGGGACACATGCGCATGCGAGCCTGGCACCGATTTTTCACACTTTCCTGGTAAAAGCTGCGTTCATTTACTGACACATTCTCACTGGTAACGCAGATACATGATGTACATGATCCTGTTGGGAGCTAAGCCCTGCGATGACAAGAGGGGGGGAGTGCAGATCAGGTACAGTAGACACGAGGAACAAAACCAGGCACATGCACAGACAGAAAGAGAGAGATAAAGATGGAGGGGGAGAGAGGTTCAGAAATAAAAACAGAGAGAAGGCTGCGAGAGAGAGAGAGAGAAAGAAAGAAAGAGAGAGAGACAGAGAGAGAGAGAGAATCAGGGAATGGAAATCAGAGAGGGCGATGGAGGTCGAGAAAGAGATGAAAGACAGAGAGAGAAAGAGAGAGAGGGTCTCGTAGGCCCTCGGGGACTCGACAGCACAGTTCACAACAGGACTTCAGGCAGGCTTCTAATGGAGAAACCATGCAGTACACACACACACACACACACACACACACACACACACACACACACACACACACACACACACACACACACACACACACACACACACACACACACACACAGGCATCGTACTGTGTGAGTTCACGCGCAGACAAACCGCAAACCAACACATTATGCACAGTAAAGTGCGCGAGAGCTTAATTATGTATACCTCTGAGTTGTCTCTGAGTTAAATTTGCACTCCGGATTTTGCTGTGCATGCGTGCACATACATTAAGCAAATGTAGTGTTCTTCCATTTGGTGGTGTGGAAGCTCTGCGAGCTCCTACTGTATATGGGAGCTCTCATCATAGCGTGGCGGGGGCGGGTGGCTGGCCTTTCGACTCGACCTGTGCAGAAGAACAGGCCCACCTGCCCTCCAGTGGAAAAGAGAGAGAAGGGAGGGGGGGCTGTTGGAGTGGGATAGAGCATTGGTTCTCAAAGTGGGGTCCGGGGACCCCCAGGGGTCCTTGGAGGGGTACCAGGGGGTCCCCAGCAAAATTGGCTATTCAAAAATAGCAGATCTACAAGCTCATAGCGCGGCACCGAGTGCCGCGCTACGAGCTTGTAGATCTGCTATTTTTGAAAGAATCTAAAAAATGTGTGCAAATCTTTCAATCTTTTTTTTAAAAGGCGAACATTTTGAACTCAAATCTTTGCTTCTGGGGGTCCCTGGCACAACATATTTTCAGGTGGGGGTTCCGCGGCCGAATACATATCAATTTGGGGGTCCTTGGCACGAAAAAGTTTGAGAACCACTGGGATAGAGGATATACTAGTCCTGCACCGGTGCAGACAAAGTGAGCCAGAATGAAAGGCAGTCTTGAGTTAGTAGAGCAGTGTGCTTATATAGAGATTAGAGGAGAGAGAGTGAGAAAGAGAGACAGACAGAGAGAGAGAGAGAGAGAGAGAGAGAGAGAGAGAACTTAGATGTGTTTAGGATATGGGCAGGTTAGCCTGTACACTTAAGAAGTTTATAATACATCACAAGTTAAGCCTTCTTTCTTCCTTTAACTCTTTGCAACATGTTTTTTAACCACTTAAACCCTATTCAATGACTGGAATCCCCCAGGGCTTTATACTAGGCTCCCTCCTATTTCTGCGGTACTCTTCGATCTACAAGCTCACGACATGTTATCTGCTATTTTCTGCCAACGTTGTGAGCTTGTAGATCTGCTATTTTCTAATTATATTCATACATTTGAAAACTTGAAATGGGACACTCTGCATAAGGAGTACTTTTACTTTTGGTACTTAAAGTATATTTTGATGTCAATACTTTTGTGCTTTTACTCAAGTACATTTTTAATTCCGGACTTTAACTTGTAACAGAGTAATTCTATATTGCAGTATTGATACTTTTACTTAGGTAAAAAAAAATTAGTACTTTTTCCACCACTGCACTCACCTGTGGTGTGAGGAGAGGCCGCTGGCAGGGCTTCTAGTCTTGTTTAAATGATAAATACTGAGTGACCTTTGACCAGTGGTGGAAAGTAACTAAGTACATTTACTTAAGTACTGTACTTAAGTACAGGTATTTGTACTTTACTTGAGTATTTCCAATTTCCTATACTTTTACTTCTACTCTACTACATCTCAGAGGCAAATATTGTACTTTTACTCCACTACAATTATTTGAGAACTTCAGTTACTAGTTACTTTGCAGATGTAAATTATGATATTATGAAACATACATTAACCACTTTAGCCATATTGTATACCTATCCTATTTGAAAAAAGCAGATCTACAAGCTCAAAGCTTGTAGATCTGCTATTTTCAAACATTTTAGTACTTTTACTTTTGGTACTTTAAGTACATTTTGATGCCAATACTTTTGTACTTTTACTCAAGTAATTTTTTGATTCTGGACTTTTACTTAACGTAACAGAGAATTTTTATTTTGCAGTATTGGTACTTTTACTTAAGTAAAGAATTTGAGTACTTTTTCCACCACTGCCTTTGACCTGCCCCTCCTCTATCCGTCTCTCCTGACTCTCTCTATCTCTGTCATTCCCCCCCCCCCCTCTCTCTCTCTCTCTCTCTTTCTCACTGCCTCTCTCCATCTTTTACTCTCTCTCTCTCTCTCTCTCTCTCTCTCTCTCTCTCTCTCTCTCTCTCTCTCTCTCTCTCTCTCTCTCTCTCTCTTCAGCACATATGCGTTCTAGACCTATGATGAATACTGATCTCAGGCCAGCCTCCTCCCTCTCGCTGTGCACATAGCAGAGCAGCTCTGCTCCGTTCCCCGGGTCTGGTTTCAATTTCTGGAAAATGAAGAGGTTTTTGAGAAGCAGGCAGAGAGAGAGAGAGAGAGAGAGAGAGAGAGAGAGAGAGAGGGATGGAGAGAGTAGAGGAGAAGGGAAGAGATGAGGGGGAAAACCCTCTCTGCCTTGTAAACCCATTATTGTTCGGGATATATCAGAAATCCCGCTTTTTAATACTGGTGTTTGTGTAGGATCTATTCTCGATCCCCCCTACTACATAATCCTATTCGCCGGGCCGAGGTTTAGCAGTGCAAATAAACACGGTAATGGATCCGCTCGTACATGTAGGAGACGAGAGAGAAGAGCAAGGCGAGTGGCGAGCAAAGGCACCCCCTTTTCGGCCCGAAATCTCTTCCAGATGCCACCGATAGATCACGATATTTACATCGGCTGTGTTCGGTTCCCATGGCAATATGGCTCCGTTTTAACAATCGGCGTTTCGGTGACCCGAATCATCTCTCTCTCTTTCTCTCTCTCTCTCTCTGTTTCTTTGGGCCTTGATTAGCACGGGAGGACAGATAGATCATTTTCAGTGAAGGAGGCGCGCTACCGATGCGCAGATGTGGTGTCACACACCAGCCGGCGCACACCTCCTCTGGAGGACAAACTCCCTCCCTCTCTCCGTCCCTCCCTCCTCCCGTCCTTTTTTCCCATCATTCCTCGCTCTCCCTCCCTCCAGTCCTCCCGAGCTACGGGTTTTCCTTGTGATATCCGATCCCCTCGTTGGGCGCGCATTACCGCGTTGATCACCGCTCTTCGCTTTCCATTAGCGTAGCGCGCCCCCCCGCGCTCGTTCACCCGTAAAGTTGCGGGATACCGATGGTGAGGGGAGTCATTACCCCTCCCGGGGTTTCTTCCTCGGTGCGGTTATGGATGGTTAGCTGTCTGCATGACCCCTTAATTGTCCCTCCTTATCTTCCCCTCTGTTGTAGAGATGAGCCTGGTCTGGTGCCGGATCAGAGCTGAGCAGATCTGTGTGTGTGTGTGTGTGTGTGTGTGTGTGTGTGTGTGTGTGTGTGTGTGTGTGTGTGTGTGTGTGTGTGTGTGTGTGTGTGTGTGTGTGTGTGTGTGTGTGTGTGTGTGTGTGTGTGTGCGCGCGCACGGGTGTGCGTGGGCTATATTGTCCCCAAATGTGGACTATGTCAGGAAATGTAAAATGTTGGATAGAATTGGTTTTCCCAATTGGATTTTACCGAATTTCAAAGGGGTAGAGGTTGGGGTTAGGGTTGGTTAAGGAGATATGCAATGAATCAATGCAATGTCCCTAAAGGTGTGCCAAGTGAGTACTTTGTGTGTGTGTCTGTGTGTGTGCGCCTGCGTGCATGCGCGTGTGTGCGTGCGCATGCCATCCTCTCAATTTCAGGAGCTACTACTGTCCCTCTCCACTAGGCGGTGAGCTCTGCACATATGACAGCACACCCAGTGCAAAGCATTCTGCTGAGTGTCTGAGGCTCTGAGTCAGTAGATCAAAGGACATGAGAGAGTGGGGATGCTGGGGGATTCCCTCAAGGGTATTTCAACCACTGCCTCCTAGAATGTGTTTCTCTCACTTGTTGATGAAGGTTTAAGGTCCACATCAGCTTTTTTTTTACGCAAGTCCTCCTTTGATACTCTTACTTTGATAAGATTTCATTCATCAAAACATTGTTGTGATGTCGTCTCTGTTCGGGTGGAAAACCTCATATGTCCAAAACTGTTTATTTTCAGGATAAAAATTTAAGAATAGCATACTTTTGTGTGACGCTGTAGTATGATCAAGTAGGGCGTTCATTTACAAAATAATATGGAGGTTTCTGCCTGACAGCAACAATATATTCTTCTCTCATTGAGATATATTGGCCTAATCATGGTTGTTATTGAAGTCTGATGCCTCCCAAAACAACATCTGAAAATCACAAGGAACGTACCACACTCCACTGTGTCCCCCAGTCCCATGCATATACAATGGACAATGGACCTAGATTACGAAGTCTAAGTGAGACTACCAACATCAGAATAGGATTTGTGATATGTCGAGGTGTTTGAAGATACATTACATTACATTACATTACATTACATTACATTACATTACATTACAGTCATTTAGCAGACGCTTTTATCCAAAGCGACTTACAATAAGTGTATTCAACATAGGTAGGGAACGAAGTTTACAGGGTTCCTCCAGAAGTCAAATTACACACTGTAAGATATTTAGGCATCAGACTTTAAAGGCATGTAACTTTGCTCTGTGTCTACATAACAAAACAATATATTTTTATTATTGTTTTTTATTTATTATTGTATTTATTTTCATTTCCCTCTATACCAGCAGTTGTCAGCCACTGGAGTAGTGTGGTGGTGTTTACCTGCAGAAAGTATTTTCACTGTTTGTTTTGGTAGACGACGTTTTTTTGGGGCTACCAAAACAAACATTGAAAACACCAAAATACAGCGAGAGGGCAAAATGCGTTTCTGCAGGTAAATACCACCACACTTCTGCAGTGGCTGATAACTGCTGCTATAAGGGAAATTGTCTCAATAATGGACAAAGAAAGCAGAAGAAAAAAAACTATTTTGAGGGATTCAATTCTATCAAAATGACAAAAAAGGGCCCACCATGGTTGTACGGTCCTGGAGAGGTATTGAAATCATCAAGTCATGAGGTCATGAAAAATGTCAAGTGCAAGTCCTGACGACCGGTTGAAGCTGTTCTATCCATTTACCTGGATGAATAAAGGCCTAAAAAAAAACAGATGAACTGAAGAGGTAAAACAACCACTAAGAACCGCGGAGCCACTCTGTCTCTCTCTTTCACCGCCAACACTCTCTAGTCCTCTTCGTCTTTAGTCTCTTTTTTATTCATCGTCTTCATTCTCTATAGTCTTCTTTTCCGTCTTCATCTTCTTCTTGCATTTCTTCTACGTCTTCTTCCTGGCTGCCAGACAAGTGTCTGGGGCTGTTGGCCTCATGCATGGTTCATGGTTCTAGAGAGATTGGGAGGGGGGGGGGGGGGGCTGACATGTCTGAGGAGGAGAAGAAAGTACCTGAACAGCACTGAGGATGTTAAGACCTGGGAAGCCTCCAAAACCCCTTTTATGACCACCATTTGTTTCTGTGTTGTGGCTGCCAGGCGGGTGGTGTGTGTGTGTGTGTGCGTGTGCGTGTGCGTGTGTGTGTGTGTGTGTGTGTGTGTGTGTGTGCGTGTGTGCGTGTGCGTGTGCGTGTGCGTGTGCGTGTGCGTGTGTGTGTGTGTGTATGTGTGTGTGTGTGTGTGTGTGTGTGTGCGTGCGTGCGTGCGTGCGTGCGTGCGTGCGTGCGTGCGTGCGTGCGTGCGTGCGTGCGTGCGTGCGTTAGAGAGAGGCAGAAACAGACAGAGAGAAAGAAGGCAGAAGGAGAGAGAGCGAGAGATGTGTTTGCACGTGTGTTAAACCCACTTCAGCCCTCCTTCATGGTACGACGAAATGCGAAAATATCCGATCTACAAGCTCACAATTTGGAGTTACATCATGAAAAGGTAACTACGCAACCCAAAACTCCACCAAAGTGTCGTTTTGCCTTAACCCATTAATACCTGGAACGCATCTGTGTCACTTTAGATTTCTTTGGCTATTCAAAAATAGCAGATATACAAGCTCATAGCGCGGCACCGAGTGCCGCGCTATGAGCTTGTAGATCTGCTATTTTTGAAAAATCGTGAAAAAATATTTTTTTGATTTTTTTCAAAAATCTGTTAGGATTTAGAAAACATTTTTAAGAATCGCCTCAGGTCTTAATGGGTTAACGGTCAATAGCAACTTCTTATTGTGTTCATTTGCTAGTGAGTCACTCCTGACTGCACGGACAATGCAAAATTTGGGTTCCAGTGCAAATTGTAGGCAAAGAATTCCAAAACTTGTAAAAGATTTTCAATTGTCTTTTTATTTTCTCAAAAAGTAAAAAAAAAACACTGTAGTAGATGGCTGAAACGCTACGTTTACCCACCAGGCTTTGTTACCTCGCCTGTAGAGCTGTACGGTGAACGTGCGAGTTTAGCTTCCTGGCTCCGGCCACGCTGACATAATTTCTTTCTCACCACAGGTTCCTTTCACTGCTGTGATAAAAACCTAATAAACTACCACAGAGAGGTGGCTGCCCGGCTCTCCATAAAAATTAAAACTAAACAATCGGCCGTTACTGCACATTATTCATAGCCCGCTAACAAGGAACTGAAAACATCGCGCTCGGCGACGGGTGGAAACCTTGTACGTCCAAGACTGTTATTTTTCACGTTGTGAGCTTGTAGACTGGCTGTTTTCAGTACTTTAGCTTGACACTCTTGTACAACAAATTTAAGAAGTAAGGCATTAACCCATTAACCCTTTAAGACCTGAGAAGATTCTAGAAATGTCTTCTAAATCCTAAAAAAAAATTGAAAAAAAAAAACATTTTTTTCCTCGATTTTTCAAAAATAGCAGATCTACAAGTTCATATCGCGGCACTCGGTGCCGCGATATGAGCTTGTATATCTGCTATTTTTGAATAGCCAAAGGCATCTAAAGTGACACAGATGCGTTCCAGGTATCAATGGGTTAATCCATTAAGAACTGAGGTGAAATCCTAAAAAAAAATCCAGATTTTTCAAAAATAGCAGATATACAAGCTCATAGCGCGGCACTCGGTGCCACACTATGAGCTTGTATATCTGCTATTTTTTAATAGCCAAATAAATCTAAAGTGACACAGATGCGTTCCAGGTCTCAATGGGTTAAAGGACAACTTTCTTTACAACAAGGGTTATTTTATTAATTTGTAATGATGATAATTAAAAGATGAGTGTTAAAAGGGTAAATTAAAGTTATAGATACACCGATTTACAGTAGCAGTGGCACATCACGATTGTAAACCTATATTAGGTGGATGGAATTATTTTATGGAATATTTATTGCTTTCTATCGTTATAGCGATTCTTTACTGGGGTGGCAGGGGCATTCGGGTAATTGGTAAAAATGTTTTTTTTTGCACAATAAGCAGGCAATTTTTATATCAGCAAGGCCAAAGGCACGTAGGTCAGGGCAGAACCTCTGCCCCATATTTTTCACTTTGGTCTGTTATAGCGCCACCAGGAGGCCGATTTTTGCAAAAAAAAAATTCTGATATTACTCCTACAAATGTTGTCCTAACATCACACAAATCGGAAGACAGTCTCTCTATAGTCATGTGATCAAGACAGATTTGTCGGATTTTTCATATTCCATCCTTAAGATTGGCTTCCAAAGTTTGCAGGAGTGGCCCATTTTGTACAAAATGCCTCAGATCATGAACGCAGCGTTCGATTTCCGTGAAACTTTGTACGCACATTCCCACTAGGCCAAGAAAGAAATTCCACCCTACATTTTTCAAATCAGCCTCATGGTGATGCTATAACAGGCAGATTCACGTTTTGGCCAATAACTCTTGGAACTGTGGGTCATACAATCAACCTAGTGGGGATGTGCGTGCAAAATTTCACGGCAATCAGACGCTGCGTTCATGATTTGAGGCATTTTGTACGAAACAGGCCACTTCTGCAAACTTTGGAAGCAAAGCTTAGCCATTGGAATATGGATGGATATGAAAAATCCGACAAATCTGTCTTGATCACATGACGTGGCACAAAGTGACACACTATGAGCTTGTATATCTGCTATTTATTTAATAGCCAAAGTATAAAATAATGGTTAAAGTGGTTACACAGAGGCTTTCCCGGTTTTGGGACAAAATATGGAGATAAAAGGTTTCTGCCCGATAGCGAGAAAATATATGAAGTGGCAGGTAGTGGTTTTGAACGGACGTAGAGAAGGAGCTGGGAATGTAATTGCGATAAACGTCAGAGCAGGCCGGTTCGGACAGTAAGCAGACTGCCCACTCTTGGAGGCCCGGGACGGACGGTTGCGGGTGCGAAGCCCCTCGCGAGGCCCGGCTGGCCGGCCGGCCGACCGGCTGCCGTTGAAACCGTGGCTGCCGGTGAGCCCCAGCTGTGTAAACGGCTGGAGGAATGTGTTGGTTAAAGGGATGTTTGAAATGGTGGGAGAATGGAGTCATTAGGAAGAGAGAGGAGTGTGATGTGGAGGATGTGGGCTGCAGTGCAGGCTGGCCATTAGGATTAGAACAACAGACAGATGTACGGGATCCGTTTACTCTGTCTGTCTATCTGTGCGCAAATGTGAGCCTATGCTTCAGCATTCATAGAGCTATGAAGGAACAGGTTGGTGTTGTATTTCCTTTGAGAGAATGAAGAATTCTCTCACAGAGGGAATTCTAAATGTCTTTAGATTTATTTGATACAACAGACAATCATACAGGAGGCAACTTGGTGAGAACTACATTCAGAGTTCCAGGAGGATGAAAGGTTAACCAGAAGGATACAAACGTAATCAGACGACCCTGATGCAGTATTTTGGCTAAGCAATTCTCCGGTAAACGCTATATGTTCCTTATCTTCATTGTTTACATTACATACATTACATTACGGTCATTTAGCAGACGCTTTTATCCAAAGTGATTGTTTACGTTCCCTGCTAGGACACTCCATTCAGACCTAAGCATAACAATAAAGTTGATTCTGATTCTGATTCTGACAATGTGTAGTTATAATCGTAACAAGTCAGAATCCAGTCATATGGCCCGGGCAGCTGGCATAGCCGTCTGGGCAGTGGGCACCCAGGCTGGTTCGAGTCCCGATCCTGCCGACCTTTGCTGCATATCACCCCCCCATCTCTCTCCATTTCCTTTCAGTCTACTGTTCATCTATCAATAAAGGCAGAAAAAGCCCAAAACGTATCTTTGAAAAATAAAAATAAAATAAGAATCCAGTCATACGTATGAATGTAATACTCAAATAAGAGGAATAATTCAGAATAAATAGTAAATCAATAATAGTAAATAAATAATTAAACAGGAATATAAATTGAATTTTCATTACAGTTGGTTTGCATGTACGTTAACCACTTAAGCCCTATTATGTCATTTGTCATAATAGGACAAATGTATGTTGAATACAGGACAAGGTTTGTTTTCATTCCGGTTAGCTTCGGATCTTCAGTTAAAATCACACGCTAATTGCAACGGCTGCTCAGTAAGCTGGCATATCACAGTTGTAATATACAGTCTATCCAGATGTTTGAATATACACATTAATATGTAGTTTCTGTTAATTAACTGTTTCCTTACATTCATTATTAATTCAGAGATTGTATTACAGTTGTGATTGACCATTTATCGTAGGTTAGTGATCCAACAGACTAATCCAGTTCATTGAATATTATGTGTGATATATCTAAGTAGGATTACATGATTTCATTTAAATGTATGTCTTACTAAATATATGGTAGCATGTTGTATTTGTTATAATAAGTATATCATAATATATATATGGCTGGAATTTAATAAAATAGGAGTTTGATTTCAACAATTATACAAAATAATGAGCGCATAGAATAATTTGATCTAATTAATTCCCTATGCCAGTTTGATAATTCATTAAAAAAAGTAATACTATAAAAAAGTCTAATTAGCCATTTGATGACAAATATTAAACTACTTCAAACAAAAAATAATAGCAAATATAATAAATAATAAAAAAGTATAATAAATATAAAAAGAGAATAGTAAAATAATAAGATAACATTAGTAGTATTTTCCATACATAAAGAAGATAGTGATTTGTTTACTGATGCTTTCCATTCATCAAAACCTTTACTTTTAACCACTGTAATAAAAATCCAAATTTAACTTGAACGGTGGATTCTGATTGGACGAGAAGTGGAGCTTTGAATCCTTAAATTCGTAACCCTGTTTACCCAGTAAACACTAGGTGGTTGCTAACGCCACGTTCCCACCCTAGCAACCAATAGAAATTTCTTGTGAACTCCTGCCACCCACTCCAGAGTTAAGCGCTAACGATGGTGCAGGAATCGCTCTTAATCTGTCCACATGGGCAGTAGTTCTCAAAATGGGGTCCGGAGACCTCCAGGGGTCCTTGAAGGGGTTCCAGGGAGTCCCCAGCAAAATATGTCAATATAGCATCAAAATCAGTTTACATCAGCTATTTGAAAATGAACGATCTGCTATTTTCAAAAACTCTTGGAATTTTTTGAAAACACAAATCTTGTATCAGGTTCCCTTCCCTGCACAAAATATTTTCAGATGGGGGTCCTTGCCAATTACTGGGGGTCCTTTATTGACATGAAAAAATGTGAGAACCACTGGATTAAGGCACATAAAGACAGCTTCCAGCTGGACTGGGCATGTCCACACCGATTATCATGGGACAAAGGAATGTAAAGCAAGCATTCATGAAACAAAAAGCGAGTCGCAGACAGTAAGAACTCCAACTACGCATCCCGTGTGTGTGTGTGTGTGTGTGTGTGTGTGTGTGTGTGTGTGTGTGTGTGTGTGTGTGTGTGTGTGTGTGTGTGTGTGTGTGCGTGTGTGCGTGTGCATATATATATATATATGTGATAGACACACACACACACACACACACACACACACGTATAGCCTTGTGACAGGTCCTGCGTGTCTCTGAGTCATCTATTGTGTGTCTCTTCTAATTACACAGTTAATTACATGTCAATGCTGGACTTGTCTATTTTCTTGGCAGAGGGATGTGTCATGGTCTATCATGGTCTAATTTGGAGTAGGTTAGAAATGGACAAGAATGCATGAGTCATGTGGGCCAGGGAGGAAGTGAGGAAGAGAGACATGGGAGAGAGGCGCGAGAGATAGAGAGAGAGAGAGAGAGAGAGAGAGACAGAGAGGGAGGGAGAGAGGGCTTTAGAGCAGTGTTTCTCAAACTTTCTCATTTCGAGGACTCCCAGTTTGATATGCATTAGGCCACAGACCCCCATTTGACACAATTTATATATCTGCGACCCTAATATAAGCTGTAGAATCCTCAATGTTGATTTAACTCTGTACTGTATCACTGCCGGAGTTACATTTGTTGGGACGCCCCCATGGAACGCCCTCAAGGAACCCTGGGGGTCCCGGGACCGACTCCACTTTGAGAACCACTACTTTGGAGAGAAAAGGAGAGACGGAGAGTGATCGAGTGAGTGAGTTGTGAGTTTGTGTGAACGTGATTGCGTGACAGAGAGAGAGAGAGAGAGAGAGAGAGAGAGAGACAGAGGCCAGAAAGTCAGATTAGAGAGTGCGACTGGAGAGAGACTTTGACAAATGAATTTCAACTTTATCACAGTCCCCTGTGAGTGAGCCATGCTACAGTATTTGCACATGAACACGTCTCATATCTGAGAGGGTTTTGCATGACTCGACGTGACATGACAATGTCTATGAGGTTATACATATAGACACTATCACAAGCAAATTATCCACTATAACCCTAGTTGACTGGAGTCTCCCAGGGCTCTCTACTATAGGTCTCTCCCCTCCTGTTTTTGCTCTACTCTACATATCTTTGCAGAAAATAGCCGGTCTACAAGCTCACAACATATCGCAAGCTGCTATTTTTGCCGAATGTTAATCCCAGAATGTGTACCCTGGGTTCATTATGGTTAAAAAGAAAAATGATATGCAGCGCTTGGGAAACGGAAGGTTCCCAGTTCGATAGATAGGGAGTTGGTGTCGAAGTGTCCTTGAGCAAGACACTGAAACCCTAATTGCTCCCGATGAGCAGGTTGGTGCGTCGCATGGTTTCTTCCGCCGTCTGTGTGTGACTGTGTGTGTGGGAATGGGGGAATGTAATGCACATTGTAAAGCGCTTTGGATAAAGACGCTATATAAATGCACCTTTTACCATTTAAATGCATTTACACTGCTTGATGTATCAAAGCGTTTGTAGATGGTGCTAGGAATTACAGGCAACAAGAGTGTGGATTCTACAAAGTAGAATCCACACATCCAGAGTATAAAAAGGGTGTGTATTTTTACAGGGTGAGTGCTTTTACACTCTTAGGGTTAGATTAACACATTTACTGCGAATGACGATTCTCTGCCAAGGACTGTGCCCATAAAACGACCTCTAAAAAGTGTGGTGTATGCCATCTGCTTCGTGGAAAACTATGAAACTGTTCCTCATGTAACCAGTTTGCAACCAACCTGGCGTCCCTATTTTGGGCATGTCTGGTCCAATTTTTCAAGACATTTCTAAGCCATTTCAAATATTTCTTATAACAAAGATCGGAGGACCATTTTTACATAACATAAAGTAGACTCTAATTTTAATTAGAGATGCACGCTATTGAAATTTGGGCCGATATCCGATAATATGCAGGGTCAAATCGGCCGATACCGATATATTACATTATCATATATTATATTAATATTGAGCTCATTGATGATTTTTTTTTTTTTCAAAGCCATTAACGGTCACCTTATTATTGTGTCAATATCGGTCAATATCGGTGAAATATCGGTCAGTATCGGTGAAAACATATCTGAATTATTTTGACATCGGTTCGATATCGATATTGCATTTTTAATGAAATATCACCCGATATAGATATGCTACTGAATAAATGTATTCAACAATACAGAGTCACACAGCTGCAGGCTGTGTGGGTCTACCGTACAATTGTACCAGCTACAGATGGAACCAGTGTTCTCATGTCCGCTTATTATAAGTGACTTTGGGCTTGTTTTTCTTTAAAGTCGCTTGTAAATATTGGTACAGTAGTTGTGGGTTGCGTTTTTTTGGGCTAGTTTCTAAAGTGTAATTGCTTATAGAGCATCGCAGTTCCCGCCCACTTCCTGGTTCCACTTCAAAATACTCAATGCATTTTTCCCATTGACATTTCCAAAAATATTTATATCAATTAATTTAAGCCTAGAATCAAGCCATCCAGGGTCCTGGTGAATCATGACCATAAAACTATTTTTTCTGTGATTTTTTTTATTTTATATTTAATTATATGATATACTATATTTAATAAATACCCTTTGTTTTGCCGTTTTCAAAAAGTTTTTTTCACAGAATCAAACGTTTTATGGTCATGATTCACCAGGACCCTGGATGGCTTGATTCTAGGCTTAAAATAATTGATATAAATATTTTTGGAAATGTCAATGGGAAAAATGCATTGAGTATTTTGCAGTGGAACCCGGAAGTGGCCGCAACTGCAATGCCCTATAGACCGCCGAAGTCTGACGTCATTTACACATCTTTTGTTTGTCTACCTGGTTCGCAGTTTTCCACCCCCGTTCTGAATCCCATAGACGTATTTAATATCGCGTCAAATAAGAACTGTGTTCCAAAAATAAACAAATGACCCCGGCGGGTTGACTCTTATGGATATGAAGCATCAACTGACGGTGAGAAAACGCTAATGTTACTTCCGCCGAATTAGTTACATTTTCACCAGAAACAGACTGTATCAAATATAAGTGACTGACTATCATAAACGATACAGAACCTCCTCCCTGACAATAACGCCGACACGCGGTGTTTATTTTTGGACCACAATTCTTATATGAGACGATTCTAAGATGACCCAATGTTATTCTCCATAGAGAAATTACTTCCGCAAATCTGGGGATGAACGAGTGACATCAGGACTTCGGTGCTCTATTTCGGCTCGGCTCGCTAACTAAATGTTGTTTAAGCCAGTGGTTCTCAAACATTTTCATGTCAAGGACCCCCCCCCCCGCCCCAAAATTAATATGTTATTGTCCGCGTATCCTTATCTGAAAACCTTTTGTGCCAGGGACCTCCCTACCAGATTTGTGACTTTCACCTTTTTTCCAAAGATTATTTTGAAAATAGCAGATCTACAAGCTTGTTACTGTAATTATAGCTTGTAAATAAGCCAAATAGTTGCTTCTTTTGGACTTGTTTTCATAGGCTTATTTCTCTCGCAAAATCTGGCCTCACCGAATAGATTTTTTTTCCATCCACCATCCACTGTGTCTCTGCCTGCAAGTGTGATATCAGTCCAACTCATCATACAGTATATCTGTTATAACCTGTAACTTACAGTAACAGTTAAATCCCGTTCCCACATTTACGTTTATAAATGTGTGTGTGTGTGTGTGTGTGTGTGTGTGTGTGTGTGTGTGTGTGTGTGTGTGTGTGTGTGTGTGTGTGTGTGTGTGTGTGTGTGTGTGTGTGTGTGTGTGTGATTTATGGATTTTTGCATCCACCCTTCTTACAGATGTAAGAAGGGGGGGGGTCTCCAAGGAAAAAAGGTAGGGAACCACTGGATAAGAGAAAACCATACCCACTTAAACCCTCTAGACTTGGTAAACTGGACCTGCGTTGGCTCTGTCTTGGACCGTTTATGTCCCTCTATACACCAGCCCTCCTCGACAATGATAGCCAGATCTACAAGCTCACTTTTGGTTGGTTTGAGCCATGTTACAGTTTCCTTGTGAAAACGTATTAATTTAGTTCTATTGTAGAAGATTCCCTCCAGCCATGTGTTGAAGCCTGCATGAGCACTGTAGGGGGGAGGGGGGTAGGGGGGGTTTGAATGTGATCCGTACTGAGCTCGTTAGTGTGTTTGGCCCCTCAGATGAGACTTGACCCAACAACCATCTGGGCCAGATCCCCGAGGTCTGGACTGCAGCTGGGTAGCTACACACACACACACACACACACACACACACACACACACACACACACACACACACACACACACACACACACACACACACACACACACACACACGTTTATATTACTATACTTGTGAGGACATATGAGTAAGTGTTAATAAATTGCCATTTTAATTGTAAGCCTAAAGCCGAAAAATAGCGGATCTTGTATAGGTCTGCCATTGTTCGGTGCACGACACCAGCATGCAACCAAGTATAAATCAGGCATAACTCTAACTATAAACCTTAAACCTAACCTTCCAAATGTCTTATCCTAACCTGAATCTTGTCCTAATTGTAAATCTAACTCCCCATATCTTTTTAACCATAAAACACTTCCCACTTTTTCTATCAAGGTATTATTCAAAGCTGGCATAAAGCAGGAGGTGGGTTAGTGAAGGAGATGTGTACAGCAGATGAAGTTGGAAACCCTATCATCTGGGAATCCGCGTTTATGACAAGACGCTGGAGGAAATTCATTATTCTATAAACATTGGATTGACTCTATACTATAATTCATATTAAAGATCTGATCTGGTAAAGATGCATCAAAGCTTCAAGATAAAAAGAAACTGGATAAGCGAATTATTTATTATTAGAAAGGCAATTCCAAAAAGATGGCTCCTACTTCTAAACAACAGCATGTTGTCCAAAGATGACAATACTGATGCACACATGGCTCTGACGGGGTATACTTGTAAGACAATATACAAGCTGTTGTTAAAAGAAAAAAGAACATACATGCAGGCATATTGGGAAGCTTAGCTGACCAAGCAAACATCATGTACTGTACAGTAACGCAGTGGCTCTCAAACTTTCGTGCCAAGGACCCCCAAATTGATATGTATGTGGCCGCAGACCCCCACCTGAAAATATGTTGTGCCAGGGACCCCCAGAAGCAAAGATTTGTGTTAAAAATGTTTGCCTTTAAAAAAAAAGGATTTTAAGATTTGCACACATTTTCAAGATTTTTCTAAAATAGCAGATCTACAAGCTCATAGCGTGGCATGAGCTTGTATATCTGCTATTTTTGGTACCCAAGGACCCCTGGGGGTCCCCGGACCCCACTTTGAGAACCAATGCAGTAACGTATTGCGGCTGCAAACAATAAAACTCTCTCCAAATAGAAAATTGGCAGAATTACATTTTAAAATATTACTTGGAATTCTTAGAAATATGTCAAATTTGTATAAATAGAAGCTTGTTGTTTGGTAATAGAGGATACAGAACATTATGTTTCTTTCATGTCAATGTCTGGGTAACTTTTAGGGCCATGTTTCTGCTCTTATGTCTCAGTTTAATGTCAGATTTACAGTAAAACTGTCAAATATCACTTTGGGTCTTAACACAACCTATAGTGACAGATACTGTATCGTGTAAATCTGATATTAACAATAGCCAAACTGTCCATCTTTAAAATGTGGATGAGATATTAAGATGACCACCAAAGGTCTTATAAAGCAGACTGGGTGTCTGTTTTTCTTTCAGAGTTGAAGTTAAGAATCAAAATGGATCTTCTGGACTGGAGGATTAGTCTAGAGGTAACGAAACCTTGGCAAAGCTTTTGTGGTTGTTGTATTAAAACACCCAAATGAAAAAAAAAAAGTATAGTGATATTTGTTTTCTCTCTGTATGCATATTTATTTTCTCTTTGTATAACTCATTTGGTATTCATACCCATGCTACCATGATGTGTTTCTGCATCCTTTTCTATATGGTGGTATTTATTTTTTAAATTAATAATAATAATTACAAAATATATAAAACATCCATTTCTCTTGTGGACCGGGAAAATGGTCCTTACAATGTCTATTTCTCCAATTTTGCTAGATTTTTGGGGACATAATTGTACACACGCACACACACGCACACACACACACACACACACACACACACACACACACACACACACACACACACACACACACACACACACACACACACACACACACACACACACAGAGAGAGAGAACCCACCAGCCTAAAGTTCAGTTTGACATTTCCCACGGACAATGTGATGAGAGTAGACCAACAATGAAATGCAAATTGAAAGGATAGGGTTTGGTACGTGGGGGTGGTGTCCGACTGTATGCAATCATTTGAATGTCAGACATGTAAATCCCCCCTCACACACACACACACACACACACACACACACACACACACACACACACACACACACACACACACACACACACAAGAGCCTTAATGCTGCACCTGGTATTGTTCTGTCTTTACATTATCATACCCCCTCCCAGTCCCTGAGCAGAGATAGGCCGTGCTGACAGGTTTGATGGGACCATATACATGGATATTACACATCTATTACACATGACACACGCATGCATGAACACACATGTGGACGCAACAGCTAGTGGGGTCTTTCATGCACTTACGTATGGGTTGCACACACAAGTCACGTGCACAAGCGTACACACACACGCACACACACACACACACACACGCACGCACGCACGCACGCACGCACGCACGCACGCACACAGAGCATGGGGGAGATGGTCTAGGATTTTGCCAAATAGAGAAATCTGGTGTTTTTGATACATTCGCCACTCAGATGTAGCAGAGATGTACGTACAGTATAAGTTGGTTAAACTCACTTACTGGTAACAATTTATAATAATTATAATTGTAATCTCTGATCCAGTTCAAAAGAGTTAGTCCCTTAGTATCATGGCCAGCTATCTGTGTCTAGTTGTCAAGTGTTCCCCCTCCCTCCCAGCAACACCATTGCAAGGCGCCGCAAAGCCAGACGTTGTGAACTTGAAGTTCGGCAAATAGATTTGGTGTAGAGGGAAGAAAGTCCTAGTACAGGTCCCGGGATGACTCCGGTCAATTAAGTATATAGGGTTTACATGGTGAAGATGCTCTAGTCACTAGACTAGAGTGTCTTCACCACCACTAGAGTCTACTACTGCATCATTTACAAGTCATACTACTACAGATTGTCCTGAAGAAGGAATGTTCTCTAATCCACTTCTCTTACATACGTATGTAGTGTGTCTGCGATTTACACTTTTACAATTTAGGCATTTAGCAGACGCTCTTACCCAGAGCTACTTACAAAATGCAAGATCAGAATGAATGACATGAACCCTAGTCAACAAACAGTCAAGTAAATAGTGTGCATAGAACAATAAATGATCATGTTTTCGAATGATTGATTGATTGATTGATTGACTTACACACATCTTTGTTGATGAATCATCACCATTCTGGCTCCAAAGCCTTTCCATGTCAACACAGGGATGTCAAATTGACAAGTCACTGCCTGTGTGTGTGTGTGTGTGTGTGTGTGTGTGTGTGTGTGTGTGTGTGTGTGTGTGTGTGTGTGTGTGTGTGTGTGTGTGTGTGTGTGTGTGTGTGTGTGTGTGTGTGTGTGTGTGTGTGTGTGTGTGTGAGTGAGTGAGTGAGTGAGTGAGTGAGTGAGCATGCTCGCACGCTACAACGTAACTAGGATGCCAGGTAAACATCAATTCTTGCATCTGTCTAAATAACATGCTATCTACAGTATATATAACTCCTTGACTGATGATACAAACAGAACTGTATGTCTACATGGTTCCCAAGTCCTCTCCTCGGGCGCTGCTGGTTTCTTTCCTACCAAGGTGTAACTAATCCCTGATTAGACATTTCGGATTACAAGACAAGATGAATGCAATCCAACATCCTGGTAGGATGGGGGACCAGCGGTACCGCCACCGGATTATAGGAGCGGTTCCTGTACTCCTCCATGCAGCAGAATGTGTTCACCATCTGCACATCTAACAAATAACACTGACCTCTCCTTCACTCAGTCCTTCTCCCTCGTCTCAACTAGAGCAAATGAGGCGCTGGGATGTTTATAATTTCGTGGCTGCTTTTAATGGTTGTTGATTGGACACAGAGTACACACACGTGCGTGTACGACGTACATGCATGCACCCACAAACACACAAAGATATACAGTACATGCTTTTACACGTGCATGTGCACAGACACGCACGCACGCACACACGCACACACACACACACACACACACACACACACACACACACACACACACACACACACACACACACACACACACACACACACACACACACACACACACACACACACACACACACACAATGTTTGTACGCTGGATTTTGGGATCTTATCCAATCAAACCTTCTCTGACTCTTAATAAGTCATTCGGATGACAACATACGCACTACCACACACATATACACACATACATGCACATGCACACACACGCACAACCTTGGCCATGTGCTAAGGCGGAGTAACGATAGCCTGAACTAATAAATGATTGATTCATCAAAGAGCTGACAGACAGGCCAAAGTAAACCTCAAGCTACAAGTTTGACCTCCATCACCATGGCTGCTTGTGTGTGTGTGTGTGTGTGTGTGTGTGTGTGTGTGTGTGTGTGTGTGTGTGTGTGTGTGTGTGTGTGTGTGTGTGTGTGTGTGTGTGTGTGTGTGTGTGTGTGTGTGTGTGTGTGTGTGTGTGTGTGTGTGTGTGTGTGTGTGCGCACGCGTGTGTGCACATGACTGTGTACACATGTGTATGCATACATGTGCTGTGTGTATTTGCAGTGCTACTCCACACCCATGAAGCCACGATAAAATGAAAAAAATCTCTCTCTATCTCTCTCTCTCCCTCTCTCTCTCTCTCTCTCCACCAAAGCCTTCATTATAAACCAGAGAAAGAAAAACACTCCCGAAAGTGAAGGAAGGAAAAGATGAGTGCACCGACGGAAGACAAATGAATCTGGGCACGTCAGAGTCACAAAGATTTACGGCGCACGCAGACGACGATCAGTACATGAGGAGAGGAGGGGTGGGGGGGGGGGGTTCATCAGCCAAATAGAGTTTGCCTGTTGCGACTGCCTGGTGCTCTGTGAGGGCGTGCTAACGGCTGGGACAGTGACTTCCACGGAGACGGTTGTTATTTTCACTTCACAGGAGTGAAATGAGCACTGTCAGACTGACTAATGGCTGGTTCTTCAGCTGTGGTTGGCCCAGGAGAAGACGGCTCTCTACTAGTGTCACTCATTTTTCAGATAGAGGCCAAAGGCTGATGTTTTTTTTTTAAGACTCTGTTTCTGATTACACGCTAGACTGGCATTCACTCATCTCCATAGCTCCCCCCCCCCCCCATTTGTTATTCAGGAAAATAGAGGAGTAAACACTAAGATGTCAGGGTTGTATGGTATACTGTATCTAAGTATATGCGTGTGTGTGTGTATATATATAAAATATATATACATATAGAGAGTGAGAGAGAGAGAGAGAGAGAGAGACACACACACACACACACACACACACACACACACACACACACACACACACACACACACACACACACACACACACACACACACACACACACACACACACCACCACCACTAGGACAGGACAGACTCTTTTATCGGTTCTGACACATTCTGTTTTCAGGAATAGGAGCCAATCCCAATACTCCACTTCGCCCTGCCACTTCATGCCGTACGAGCATACTATGCCCGTAGGGTTTTGGCTCCTTGTCTACAGGGAGTTATAGGCTATTCCTGAAAACAGAGTTATGTGTCAGCATACCCTATGCGATCATGCACAGGGTAGGGTGTCCCGTTCCATTCACGGCACGCATCGATGGGTGAGGTGCAAATATAGTCCTCCATCTGACAGATAGTTACTTCCATGTATGAAATTCAAAAAAGTATCCAGCAGCAAATGTTCCGCACCCTGTTCTTTTCACATCGCAGTGTAAAAATGGAACCGTCCATTTGATTATATTTGTATACACTATCAGTATCATAATAAGGTGTGGCTTGTTGCCAGCACAACTTAGCTTTTAGACAGTATTCAATTAGGCTACTGTATGCAACATTAATATGCATTCCAAAGTTGTTTTCTTTGCAACATTCAACTTACTGTCATTTTTCTCTGATTAGATTCAATTGAATACTTTGTTATTATATTAAGAATATGCCTGAGTTAGTAAAAGTGTGCCAAGACTCAGTGTTGAAAGAAAAACAAGCATGTTAGATCCATTAAAAAATTTGGCCAGATGTTAAAGAATCTTTGAATGGTTTCTAATCATAAAACGCAAGTCCAAATGACCCCACTGTCATATGCTCAATGGAGAGTACTTGTGAAAGGTTGGAAATAGCTTTGATATTTGGTGAAATATTGGTGCAGAATTGTTTAAAAGAATTGTCCATACCTTTATATAATACTGAATTGCTATTGCTATTTTGCTAAGCAAGCAAGTTTGCCAATTAGACACCAATTAGACATCATGTATATCATATCGGGTGGAAACGTCATATGTCCAAAACGGTTAAAAAAACTGTCAAAAAGTAGCATTTGCGACACGTTTTGAGCTTGTCGATCTGCTACTTTTGATGCTTTTGTGTGACGCTGTAGTATGATCAAGTATGCCGCTAATTTACGGGGAAAAAAATAATTATGGAGTTTTCTGCCCGACAGCAACGATATCTGAGATGTCATTGCTGAGTCAGAAACCTCGGTTCTCTCATAGATTTTTTTTTGGTGTAATTTAATGCTCTACTTTGTCATACTAGACGTAGAAGAACTACAGGTTATTTTTTTTCTCCATTTACTGAAAAGTAACCGTTTTGGGGACATACGAGGAATCCACCCGTCAGCAGCTATATCGAATTTCTACGGTCGGGGACGCTATTCTTACGGCTCTGTGTGTCTGAAGGAAGTGGCCTATCTGTCCAATCAGGATCTACGCTGCGGCTTCGCTCTGGACGGGAGTTACCATGACGACAAGCGGGGTGAGAAGAACGGCAGCCCCCCCTAAACCCCCCCCCCCCCGCTTCTGGTTCTGTCAGCGCTGAAACAGGCAATGAGACAAGGTGCTGAAACAGCCCTCTCCCCGTGGGAGCACGCACACACACACACACACACACGCACGCACGCACGCACGCACGCACGCACGCACGCACGCACGCACGCACGCACGCACGCACGCACGCACGCACGCACGCACGCACGCACGCACGCACGCACGCACGCACGCACGCGCGCGCGTGTGCGCCCGCACACATACTACAGTACATACAAACCACACATATATAGTACATATCTGTACATACGCATACAGTACACACACCTGTGCGGTGTGTGTGCGCACACACGCAAACATTGACATACTTTATTTATAAACACACACATTACTGTAGCAGACATACATATGCGTACACAATATGCATTCCCGTGATCACTCGTGTGAATCTGCAAGCGGTAGACGTCCTACAGTTTCACATAAAACAAACTGTAGGCATTCACATTATAGTTGATGGACGCCCCTCATCCTGGAAACAGGAATGCAAGTAAAAATGTGAGCGAGGCGACCGATCATGGCAAAGAGAAGGAATCTTAGAGCAGTGGTTCTCAAAGTGGGCACAAGCTTGTACATCTGCTATTTTTTGAAAAATATCGAAAATGTTTAGATTTTTTTTTTTTTACATAAATCTTCTCTTATTGGGGTGGGTGCATATCAATTTTGGGGTCCTTGACTTGGAAAAGGTTGGAGAGGCAGAGCACTGTCGTAGAGAAGGCAGACAGATGCATATGGCCAGAGGAAACATCTCTGTTCTCTCCTGATGCTCCATGCTGACAGCTGGCCGACCCCCTGGCCTCTCTGTGCTGTCATGTGACCTGTATTAACCTGCTGACATGTGGTCCTGTCTGCCTCATCACCACACAGACTAGACATCTGACTGGCTGGCTGGCTGGCTGGCTGGCTGGCTGGCTGGCTGACTGACTGACTGACTGACTGACTGACTGACTGACTGACTGACTGCACAACTAATAGACTAACTGGCTGGCTGGCTGGCTGGCTGACTGTACAACTAATAGACTAACTGGCTGGCTGGCTGGCTGGCTGACTGTACAACTAATAGACTAACTGGCTGGCTGGCTGGCTGGCTGGCTGGCTGACTGCACAACTAATAGACTAACTGGCTGGCTGGCTGGCTGGCTGGCTGGCTGGCTGGCTGACTGCACAACTAATAGACTAACTGGCTGGCTGGCTGGCTGACTGCACAACTAATAGACTAACTGGCAGACTGATTGGCTGGCAGGCTGGTTGGCTGGCTGACTGACTGACTGCACAACTGATAGACTAACTGGCTGAATGACTGACTTGTTGACCAGACATCCTGACTCACTGCCTTCAGGCTACAGCTCACGTGTGCAGACACACACACACACACACACACACACACACACACACACACACACACACACACACACACACACACACACACACACACACACACACACACACACACACACACACACACACACACACACACACACACACACACACACACACACACACACACACACAGATATAGACAGCCACTTATACAGGCACGGATGCAAAGGCACACCCATGTGCAGGGACATACATTTATATGCACCCAAATAAACATGCACAGTCACATGCATGCATAGACACACACACATGCATGCAAAGACAGACACAAATATGCATAAACTCTCTCGCTTTTCTCTCTCTCTCTC
>NC_137618.1:12981142-13041142 GCF_963280865.1 Gymnoscopelus braueri | reverse complement strand
GTGAGTGGGAGGAGGTGGAATAGGAGCGTACATAGCAGAATAAGAGGAGAAGTAGTTGGAGGAGGAGGGGGGGGGGGAGGGGGGGTGGAGGAGACGAGGCAAAGAGGATCAGAAATGAATCAACCAGATGGAGCCAGTGGTGAAAAGACGGACAATTTGTGATCTGGGGAGAGTGATGAAAAGACGAGGCCTTCACTCATCACCTTGGCAGCCTTTCACCTCCTCACAGCGGGCCGCGGGTCCAGGCCAACAGGCCCCTGGGGACTGGTCTACTTACATGCACTGCTACTGACAAGTTGATATGGACTGGATTTGGTCCTTTTACTGCTAGCAATAATGGCATTATCATCATTTCTAGTATTTAGATCATGTAAACTTTGCAGACAAATTAAACAAATTATTAAAAAAAAACATACATTGTAGCCCCGTATAATGGCCACCATTGTATATTTTCATGTCACCAAAATTATTAAAATAAAGTCACGTTTTGACTCAACGTCTATTGGACGTCGAGTCACGAAGGTTGAATAATTGTTTGATGGGATGTTTCACTCTGTATCTCAATCATTTAGTGATGTTGTTTTATTAATACACAACAACACATAATCTATTTGGCCTCTAATGCATTTAAGCATGTGCAACAAGTGATATCAGTTGAACTGGCATTCAAGTGGCAGTTGAATTTAGAAAAAAACATTCACATTTAAATGGAAAAATGATTTTCCTACTAAACTGGTGAGTTTGAGTCTACTGTAATAGATTGCTGGTTTTTGTATATAAACTGGAGCGGGGCTTGCATGCTAGCTGTGAGTTTTTTTTTAAAAATACAACTGGCATAGTCGGGGGTGGCAAAGCAGATTCCCCCTGCATTAGGCCTGCAAACCTTTAGTTATTTTTCGGACAATTCTTCTCTATTTCCCCAGTCTTTGTTCATAGTGAGAGGGGTGACAGGTTCTGATGTTACTAACTAAATTGACTTGATGTATAGCTGACAGGTGGACTGGGATCAATTTGCCTTGCAGTTTGCATATCCGGTCTAGAGCGGGTACGGACACGGTCTGTGTGTGTGCATGTATGTATGTGTACAAATGACTGGATACATCATCTCATCATTACATCATCCACCTGTAGGCTCTGATTGAGGTTCCCCAGGGCAGGGGAAGTTTTGGTTTTGTTTGTTGTTCTGTACGCATTCATTCTCAATAATCTGTTTATGTGAGTTGGCCAACACAGTTATGTTTTGACACACTTGTCTTCATTGGCTAGACTGCCAAGACAGGCATTGAATGGGTGTGTGTGTACAACTCAGTAATCTAGCATCTATCTATTTTATATGGTCTGTCGAGTGGCAATCTCATATGTCCAAAACTGTTACTTTTCAGGATTCTAATTCTAAAATAGCAAAAGTAGCAGATCGACAAGCTCAACGCGTTTCGAGCTTGCAGATCTGCTACTTTTGATACTTTTGTGTGACACTGTAGTATGAGCAAGTAGGGCATTCATTCACCAAAAAAACTAAAAGTTTAAATATGGAGATAAGAGGTTTTCTGCCCGACAGCAATGATTTGCAAAAAGCATAAAGCAAATTATATTACACACTTTACATTCAGTTATTGTCACTGGTCCAATGATTGGGGATATCATATTATACTATTATTATTACTATTCTAACATACTGACAGGGTGATGTCACAACATGCTTGGAGGGGGACAGCATGACAAACATTCCTCTCTGAGAATGTGGAACTTTGTGGTGATCTTGGGTAAGAAAACAAAGAATAACATTGCTCGAAATTACTCCAGGGGTTTCTTCCCGGGCTCAGCTTCAGAATGCCACTCCTGAGTTCCTCCATTGTCCATTTTAAGCCGTGTATGCGTACAACTCGTAAAAAGTGAAACTGTATCTTCATCCACTGAGCCTAGCACCAGTGTATTTTCCAAATTAACAGTGGGGACTCGATGGTGTCGGTGACCAAGGCTTAATGGGGGGGGGGCTTGTTTGCAGGGATGCCACTGCGCTCTCTGACCACCTGGTGCGTTATCCTAGATTTCTGTAAATGTTTTTTTTTGTAAAGAAAGGTCACACTCAGAAGTAATAATCCATTCACTTGATTTAATTGTTCATCTGCCACAGAACATTTTCAGTCATCCGGCCTTCATCAGCGTGAATGAATGAAGGCATGCATTCCTTACTTAAAAAGGGGGTTCCAATCACTCTCCAAGCACAGGTTCAACTTATCCATGAACCACTGAAACGACGGTGGCGGTCAAAACACCGACGTCAGAAAAGCTTTCATGTCAGCCCATCGTACGCATTGATCTCCAGGACCAACGTTGATTAGATGATCGATGTCAAATGTTTGTTGGGATACTGGTGTATGGATATACAATGGAGATATGACTGTATACTGTAATGATACTAACAGAAATACAGAGCGTAAAACAAACACTTTTCCCATGCAGACTGGAGGTGGAGGAGGCATATAAAAAGAAGGAGAAGAAGGCGGAGGACCAACCTCTACTGGGTGGTCAGGAAGCACAAGCCAAAGGTTTCAACGCACGCACGCACACACGCACGCACACATTGTTGTGTGCACTTTAATATGCATGCTTGCACGCACGCACACACACACACACACACACACACACACACACACACACACACACACACACACACACACACACACACACACACACACACACACACACACACACACACGCGCACACACACACACACACACACACACACACACACACACACACACACACACACACATCACATGCCATTTCCCACTTCGCCTCCAGTCTTTCTCCCAAAAATGAGAGACCATACACCCATTTTTTTCTGTCTGTCTGTCTGTCTGTCTGTCTCTCTCTGATGCACCAACGATCTCGGCCCTATACTGCCTCGGGAAACAATAATGAATATGGAATGATAGTCTATATTTGTGCTGCAAATACAACCAGATGCAAAGGGTGTGGTGGGGGGGGGGAATCAGGAGCAGATGTTTGGTAACTTACAGTGGGTGGGTGGGTGGGTGGTACATACGTGTGTGTGAATGTGCGTGGGAAGTGTGTAGGTGAGAGGGAAAGTGTATTTTGGTGTGTGTGTGTGTGCGCGCGCGCGTGCGTGCGTGTGTGTGTATACGTGTACGATTGTATGTGTGTGGGGTTCAGACACAAGACGTCTTGGGAACTCTTGAGTATATGCCCTCCAAACATGCTGTAACCCTACCCGGCCTGGGTGTATAATCACATATATCGGCACATCATAATGAGGCAGCCCGTATGGTAATGCATCCAGGAGAGAGAGAGAGAGAGAGAGAGAGAGAGAGAGAGAGAGAGAGAGAGAGAGAGAGAGAGAGAGAGAGAGAGAGAGAGAGAATAGAGAGCACTGAGTTATGCAGCTGCTCTTAGGGGCAGGTTTTTTAGAACAGACACAACACCAGCCCAATTAGACACGGCGAGCAGAGACGGAGAGGAAACCACATATGTCTTGACACTCTACTGTAGCCTACATGTGGCTGATGATGGTGGGAGACTGGAGTAATTGCATCCCCCTCTTCTCCTCTATAGGCTGAAACATGACGCAACCGGTATATGTACCATAGACTTGAGGAGGCAGCTGGTTTGCAATTCAGCAGTGGAAATGTGAGATGATGTCTGACTGCTCTCCTATACATCTGTAATCCAAATGCCTTTTTTTTTCTTTGTGAGCGTAAATATTGGGCTTTTATGAGATTATTAAGTCTTCACTTACTTATTACTTTTTTTTTATCCTTTATGTAATCCTTATGTAGGCCTAGTTTATAAAATGTACGACCCAAAAAAGCAGCACCATAAATGTATACCATATCTCACTGACTGAGGGCTTCCCAGTAGCTGCGGGATGCCTGGTGACGCGAGTTTGGTGATGTTTGTCCTTTAGGGGCCACTGTACTAGCCAGTGTTGCCATGTCCACTTATTATAAGCGATTTTGCTAGATGCTTGTTTTTCTGTAAAGTTGCTTGTAAATATTTGGGCTTGTTTCTAAAGTGTAGTTGCTTATTTAAGCTTGCTTCATTTTTTTTTTTTTATATATATTTTCATGTCATGGACCCCCAAATGTATATATATTTGTCCCCCTAACCCGCATCTGAAAATGTTTTGTGCCAGACTGCCACTGCCAGGGAGCCCCGTACTAGATTTGTGTTGTTAGAATGTTTCAAAAATATCCAAAATATTCCACATTTTATTTCAAGATATTTTTTTTGAAAATAGCAGATCTACAAGCTCACAACGTGTCGCGAAGCGTTGTGAGCTTGTAGATCGTCTATTTTCAATGTATACAGTATATAGGTTTAAAGTGCTCATGATGGCTTAATAAGTGCCTATAGTTGCAGTTCTTTTGGGCTTGTTTTCCTAGACCTGGGTGCTTGTATCTCTCTCAAAACCTGGCAACACCGGTACTAGCTCTTCTGCGTCATAATCCAAGATGGCGCTGCCCGGTAGGAGTAACGTGAAACATCTCTTCACAGTCATTCATAAGTACTGTCCTCCAAGGAGGTTGTTCACCACGACGGGAGCGTGCACGGACATGAAGGTACATAACATACCGTCTTTATGACATGGTTTCCATTATTGTGGCGCTTATGTTTATGCTGTGGTTAGACGAGTCTTTGTTGACAGTTGACACCTTCATGTCTGTCTGCTGTCATTGGTTCAGTGCCCTAGATTCATTCATTCATTCATTCATTATAGCTCAGGGGTCTTCAACAGGTGGTCCGGGACCCCTAGGGGGTCCTCAGAATTACTACAGGGGGTCCGCCAAATCTTTGTGTGATAGGATATTTGTTTTTATATCAACCACTTGAACCCTAGCATCCCTATTCTGAGGGGAACATTAGGCAAAAATAGCAGATCTACAAGCTCTGTAGATCTGCTATTTCCGGCAAATACGTTTAGTGCAGAGGGGGGGGGGAGAGCAGACCATGTACAGTAGAGTGAAAGGTCAAGTTTATTAAGTATTGACGGTTTAAGTCGTTAAATGTCTGAACATACACATTAACATGAATCCAACATACACTGATCAAACAAGTCTATGAAGCTAATCGTGAATAAGTTTAATCTGCAACACCATTTTATACAGTAGGCCTATGTAGTAGGCCTACATCTCTCTCATAGGTAATGAAAAACGTTGAAGACCCCTGTTCTAGCTGCAGGAGGCTTGTTTTGCTGTTGTTTATCTAATATGGTCATTATTGTCATCATGCTGCTGTGTGCCATATCATATAGCTTCACTTTCAGTGTAGTTAAAGATGCTGTGAGTGTTGTTTCTGTTTTGTTAAAAAGTGACTGTTCAGTAACAGGGCTCTCCCCATCTCTCCAGTTCTTTAGTAAACGGAAAATAACTTTTGAATTGGGTTACTAATTTAATCCAATCAGGAAAGAGAGAACCCCACAAAGACCATTTATCAGCATGTGTTCTGCTTCCAATTTTGTCTGCTTGTTTATTTGTTTCATCACTCCCAATTTCACTTGTTTGTTTATCCAGTATTTTTCTCTCCTGATTTGGTTAAATTGATGTACTGACCTGAACATTTATTTTCTGCTTATTAAAGGAGAGATGGAGAGACCGGTAGACCCGGGTTATTGAACAAACACTCTATAGCAATGATATATGGGAATGTAGAGCTATTTGACACTTATTTAAACAAACAAACCAAAAAGCACCCAGACACTTTATTTAGTAAGACATGAGAACAGTACATAACAGTACATGGAAGTACAAATTCACAATACAAGGTCTACTAAACTGGAAATCTCATTAAGCACTGAGCTTGTTTAAGATGAGAACCCCATGCACACAAATCATGATGACATATAAGAGACAGACAGATATACACACTACTATACAGAATGTCATACAATCAGGTGGTGTGTGTACACCAGTCAGTCACCTGTAAACAGAATAAAAAGCTTTCTTCAGTTATGATGCCAGGTTATAACCATACCATATCATAAGAGATTAGAGAGGCAGGCGCTGTTGAAACACTTAACACATTTTCAAGATGTTCTTGTTTTTGTCTTTTTAATGCAAAGCGCTTAGTTTTTCTTGTTTTCTTCCTGTTTCTTTGTTTTTTAATCTCTTCAATGTAAAGCGCTTTGTCTGAAAGGTGCTATAAAGTTCATTATTTATATTGTATAGACTAATATTCATGAATGAATAATATGTCACTAACGTTACCTTTTCTATGATTGATTGATTAGTTTATATCTGCAAGCATTGCCTCATCATCCAACCGTATATACATTATGTCATATAAGGGCACAGTTTGTAAATATGTAAATCTTTCCCCCTAAGATACAGAATGACTCGAGGAAAGCATGAGAGAATATCTCAGATCTGCTATTTTTGGCAAAAAGATTTGGTGTAGATTTAAAAAAGAACGTACCAAGTACAGTGCAACTGGGGTCCGTTTTATTAAGTACAGTATGGAGGGTCTAAGTGGTTAAACTGATGAATTCCAAATATTATCAAAGTATTTTGCGGCACCCCTGGGCTTGCGTCACGGCACCCTAGGGTGACACGGCACCCACTTTGAGAAACCCTGCTCTATACTGTTCTATGATATTGTCGCCGTCGGGCAGAAACCTTGTATCCATAAAAAAAAAATGTGTGTGTTTTTTCATAAGGTCATATCCTATTTTATACTTAACTTTTATACGGACAATGTCGCTCTAAAGTAGAAAACAATTGCAGATCTGCACGCTCACAACACGGTGATGCGGTGCGTTGGAAAGGTTTTGAATGTATTTTATATAATGATGACATGCCCAAAATAGGCATGCCAGGTTGTTAGTGGTTAAGTCTGTGGGTTTTATAAATATTTACCAGATGAGTTGTATTAACTAGAGAGCTTGTGACTAAATAACTACACTGGAACACGGGTTCTTTTTGCCATTTCCTGAAAAGTGATGGTTCTGGACATACAAGGTTTCCACCTGACAGTGACGCTATTCTGTTCTAAAATTGTTATTCTATTCTTCTATTCCCAAAACCTGGAAAGCCTGTTACTAAATAGTTTTTAGTTTTCCGTCTAATTCCTGTATGTGACGTCACGCGGTTTTTTTAAGTCGACCTCGACAATAGTAGCGTTTGTACTGCGATGGATTCAATAAATCAGTCTCCACAACTGCCCCCTTTCAAACTGAGGTTTCTTCCTTTTCAAACAAAACGGCCATAGGTTCCGCAATAATCACCCTTAAGTACAGTAGCATTTATTTTCCGATGGGTTTTAAGAAGTAAACCACCTCTTAACTGGCCCACTCTCAACAAAATGTTTCATTCCGTGTCATGCTGCCACGGAGAGGCAAATGGGGTGTTAAGTCAAAACAACGAGTCCCTTGGCACGTGTAAGAATAACTACTGCGTTTTCAGTACAACAACCGCGCTAATTATTGAGCAATTCTTGCGTTAAAACAACCCTCACGCCCCTCATCCACAACCCTCACCCCTCTCAGCCGGTTGATGTATGAGCTGTGCTGTGTAATGATTGCCGCGTGGTGCAGAGGAACGGAATGCGCCGTTCACCACCGGCCCCGTCTGTGTTTTGTTAAGAAGTCAGTCTCCGGAGACGATGGAGAGGTGTGTTTGCGTCGGGAGGGGTGGGGGTAGAGGGGGGTGAGCAGAGTGCTCGAAAGCATCACAGCAGTGCCTCATTACCAGCAATAACAGCAGAAATGAAGTGTTTGGCTTTCATTTGTTTTAATTTTCTCCAAATGTGGACGACCGGAGCGCAAACGCCGGCCGGCCTGTACTCACAATATCTCTGAGGTGTGATGTGCGTCAACCGATGCTTTTTTCTTTTTTTTTTTGGGAAGTTTCTTTTTTTATTCTGCCTCTGGAAAAATGTGGTTGTTGTTTTTTTTACCCGCCAAACCTCAGCGGACTTATACAAAGACAAACTGAAGCCTTTGTCAGATATACTAGTTTTGGTAAAGTCTTGTGAATCAGCCCTGCTGTCCTTCTGTGAACCTCTGTAGTCTTGTGCTTTTGAAACGGAGAACTGTCATGAAATGCCTGAGTGGTAAGAGTGGGTAACTAACTAGTGAGTTCAAGCATTTCATGACTGATCTACGGTATGCCGCCATTATATAATAATATTACATATGATCTGTATCCTTCTATTCAGTTATTCTGCTCAATGATTTATCCAGGTTTTTTAATCTTTTGTGGCATGAGGAGGAAAAGCAGCTGCTGATGTTAACTTATGCAATATCATCTAAACAGGATGTAAATATAAAATTGCATAAATCAATATACAAAAGAGGAATGTTTTCCTAAACCCTGACCCTGAAACCAATCTCACACTGGTTGTAAATGGGGACAATTAAAACGGAGTCCTGTCGGTGCTTCTTGTTTCCTCTCTCCTGGGCCCAGCCTTCCTTCTTTCCCTCGCCTGTGGTCTTCTTAATGGCCAATATCAGTCATCTCAGCCCCCGGGCTCCAGGAAACAGGAAGTGACTCCTAATTCGACTCTGTGTTCTCCTCGGCTTCCAAATTCACTTACTGCAGTGTCAGCTAAAACCATTAAGACTTTCTCTCTCTCTCTTTCTCAACTCCCAGTGCTGCACAGGAGAGAAGGGGAGTACCGTTTTGAGTGTGTCCATTAATTGCCCTATTTATTTTCAACTGTCAGAAACGACCCCCTAATCCTCACCAGTGCTGTCCCCTTTGTGTGATTAGACCCCGTCGAAGTCTTCTCCAGGCTGGGACCCTGTGCTCAAAATGCTCAGTGCATTACCCGTCTGTTGAAGCTGTCTCCCAAATGTCCACATTTTCCATTTTTGACGTTTATTCCTAAGTCAAATTACAGATTATGTCTGTTCTAGTCACGCGTCCAAGTTGCTGCCTGGGGATTCTTACAAGGTTCTCATGTCTTAGTCCGTGCAGGTTCGAGGTCTTGTACTGAGGGTCTGACGTTTTTAATTAAAACATACCCAGTATCTGGTATCCTACTTTCGGGCCAGCACTCGAGTCAACAGACACCGCCTGTGCGGGAGGAAATTACTGGACTTCTTCATAGTGACTGACTGTTGCTGGCAGTGGCTTGCCCTTGAGTGTTACCATAATTACATATTGATAAATTTATGAAGTGTGTGCCGGGTTATTTTTTGCTGCGCTGTGACTTTTATGTGTTTTTGGGGGTAAGGGTTGGTTCCCCGTTTCATTCATTTGTTTCCCCCGTCTGTGAAGTAAAACTAAACGTCTCTATCGCTCGAAACCCCGGGAGAACAAGGAAGTGTTTCAATGGAGCCATTTAAAATGGTTTAGAGGGCGCATGGTGTGGAAACAAGTGCCATTGGCATGAACATGTTTGTATAATAGTTAAACAAGCTAAATATGAATTAAGCTAGTCTTCACAGTTGCAGCCAGCTGGTCCACTGTGGGCAGACTGTAGAGTAGTGGCGATGTTGGCCAGCTATGTTGTATTGGCCATCTTTCAACAATGTACTTACAGTGGAGTGCAAGTTGTTCGTTCTGTTACAGTGAATTGATTTGCTCTGTTAAAAAGTTCCCTTAATGACGGAACTATTTGTAATGCCTGATATATCTTAATTTCCCCATCAAACACCACATGTTACAGGCTCGTTAAAAAAATAGTTGGCTCAAATAATTGGTCCACATGCCAACTCATGAACAGAATGTCTACTACAGAGGATCACTGTGGCTCTGTCTGAGCCTAAATGCTCCTGACCACTGGTTGCTTGTAAGTTAACATTAGTCCAGATAGGACCATCAGGTTGACCTCAAGGCCGACCAAAGAATGCAAGCTTATTCTGTGACTGCACTTGTCTCGCCTTAACGTTGGCTGGTTCGAGCCTCGGCTAAACATGAAATGTGAAACATATTAGAGAGTGCCGCGTCCTCCAGAAGCTGCAGCCCGTTAAGAGCCAGGGGCCGGGGGCCCGCCTGCCCGCCTGCCTCCTCCCCTCGCCCGGGTTATTTTTGGAGCGTCGTCGGCCCCTGTCTGCGGGGAGCACTGTTTTTGAAGGGCCTCCAGTCCCATTAATCAGCCGCGGGGACCCCACGGCGCGAGCGGGCCCCGAGCCCTGGCCCGCCACACTGCTGCGTTCTGTTCCTCTTTCCCGGCGCTCTCCTCACAGTGTGAAGCTCAGAGGAACCTCATCAATCTCACCTGTCCCACACGTCAACCGCAGATTTAACCCATTAAGACCGGGGACGCATCTGCGTCTCATTTTAAGATTTCTTTGGGCTATTCAAAAATAGCAGATCTACAAGCTCATAGCGCGGCACCGAGTGCCGCGCTACGAGCTTGTAGATCTGCTATTTTTGAAAAATCTTGAAAAAATATTTTCCAGATTTTTTTCAAAAAACTTTTGAGATTTCGATTTTTTTAAAGAATGGCCTCAGGTCTTAATGGGTTAATCAAACGCTCCGTTTGGGCCGCCCGCCCCCTCCCTCCACCCAGCCCCCCCCCCTCCAACACACCTCCCAACCCCAGACACCCTCTTCGGAAGGAAAAAAATAACCATGCCCAAAATCTGGACCGGGCTATAGTCACTCTTTCTTCGTAACTCTGTCATCTTTATCACTTTCCTCTTCTTTCTTTCTTGTGCTACCCCGCCATCTCTCATTCCCCGGCCTCTATGTGGATGTGTGTGTGTAACTTGTGTGTTCATTTGTGCCTGCGTCCCTGTGGTCACTCACACTTTTGTCTCAAGCTGCGGTGCCTTAAAATGATGACTAAACACACACTCTTTTGAAACGAGAGGGGGGCGAGTACAGTAAGGTTCCATTTCCTGCTCAATACTTCACTGAAGCGGCGCTCTGTTGGTCGCCCGCATTAATAGATCCCCATGTTAGTGAGAGAGAGAGAGAGAGAGAGAGGGAGAGAGACAGAGTGGGAGTGAGGCCTGCTTCAAGGTGCGTCTCAGCATGATGTCGGTGTTAATGGGGGTGCCTGGGGCGAGCAGGACAGAAGGGAGAACACTGAGACCTGTGTGTGTGTGTGTGTGTGTGTGTGTGTGTGTGTGTGTGTGTGTGTGTGTGAGAGAGAGAGACGCGCAGCAGGGGGGACGACGAGGGCAGTGGAGATTGGGGGGACCCCATGGCTGCAGCTTAGCAGCGCTGAAACAGAGACCGGGACAATCTCCAATTCTTAAACCTGTATCGCTGCTCTGATTTAAATCTAGAGAGTGTCCCCAGGCTCCACAAAGAGAACCCGATGGTTAATCTGCAGCGGGGAAAGCAGGCCCTGTGCCCCTGGAGGTGGGTTTTGTGAAGTGTTGAAATTGGCACAGTGAAAGGCACAGGTGACCTCAGGGTCCGGTCGTCAGCCCCCACAGTGAGCGGGATGTCAGTGAGCCACTCCAGGAAGCCAAGGCATTGATATGATATATGAAACACCCCCCCCCCCCCCCCCCCCCCCGAAAGGCAGCTCCAAAAAGTCCCAGAGAAGAAGAGAAACGCAGCGTTGCACAAGGCCGAGGTTCCAGCCGAACGATGGCTATGATTAATGGCATCGGTTTGTGCAAGGACCAAGTGCCTAGACCCGCTGGAAGCTGGATCAACTCGGCTAAGGATGGAGGTCCATAACGGAGGGCCTCAGGCCTATACTTAAACCCTCCCTTCATGCTGCATTTTTGGGGACCGCCACCCGCTATACAGTGAGAAGATGAATCTCCCCTGAACAGGAGAGCGCATGGCCACGTGTTTTCTAGTTCTCTCTCTGCCACATTTGAACAAGCCCAACAAGTATGTCCCACATACACTTGGACAACAATCATTTATCCATGTGCTTTTAACAAGGCGTCGTAAATCTCAAGCCTCTGGCGTGTCGCTACATTTATCATCCCAACATCTCATCGTACTGTGGTTTCAGGGGTCTGGAAAGCCTTTGAGAAAGACAACAAAAATGAGTCTTTCCATGGAATTCTGGACCCGGGTCTTGTCTGGGAAAACGTGGGGAAGCCCAAAGCTGATTTCAAGAGAAAATTCAAATGAACTGAGTTGGTTGTGTTTGACCATTGTTTTCCGTTGATAATAGCCTATAGCACACAGTATGTCTCGTCGTGCAGTGTAGTTACAGTATGTGTTCTTACTGTTATTTTGATGGGCTGGGGCTTTTCCGCCAATGCTGACCCACGTTGTGTGAGCTGTCAGTTTCAGACAGACAGACACCTTCGCAGCTTCCCTGATGTTGATATAGGCACGTGTGGACATACTGTACATGTGTGGATGTACTTGTGTGCACACACACACACACACACACACACACACTCGCGTAACCCCTCTGTCTGTCCCCAATGAAAATTACCACACTGGCACACAGACAAAAGGACGACCATATTCCCGGAAAGGGTCCGCGCTCCGCAAGTGTGAAAACACGGCCTGAAAAGTGTATGTAACCTTCTGGCTGTTGGGCGTTAATGTCACACACACATGGCGTGGGATGCATTCGCCATATGCTGGATGCGGATGAAGCGAGCTTTCGTCACCTAGCCGACGCCGTAATACGACAGCATCGCGGCCTGTCAGTGTAACATATGAGGAGGCAGAACACCCAATGTTCTCATGCCTGTTACGTGTCATCAAGTGGTGGAAAAAAGTACTCAAAATTTTTTACTCGAGTAAAAGTATCGATACCGTAATGTAGAAATACTCTGTTACAAGTAAAAGTCTGGGATTAAAAATTTACTTGAGTAAAAGTACAAAAGTATTGGGATAAAAATGTACTTAAAGTAACAAAAGTAGAAAGTACGTTATGCAGAATGTCCCAATTCAAGTTTTAAAATGTATAGAAATCTTTTGAAAAATTTGTAGTGGAGTAAAAAGTACAATATTTTCCTCTTGAGATGTAGTGCAGTACAAGTAAAAGTACTGAAAATTGGAAATACTCCAGTAAAGTAAAAGAAATACCTCAAAATTTTACTTAAGTACAGTACTTGAGTAAATGTACTCAACTTTTTCCACCACTGCTGTTGCGTGTCATCAAGCGGCGCCCAGCCGCTCAAGAGACACCGAGACGACGCGAGAGGAGAGCGGAGTCAGCGGACATGTGATGATGAGATGGTGGAGAGTTGGGGAGGTCCTGCTGGGCGGAAGGGAAGGAGCTACTTGTCATAACTTTGGTTTATTGGTTTGTTAGAACGATGCAAGCACGGATGATTAAGTATGCATAAAATATCCACCGTTTGAAGGGATTTCTCTTGTGTGAACTCGATAAGGAAGCTAATGATTAACCAAGTATATTCACATTTGGAAAATTAATATTTCATATTGAATATGATATTAATCAAATTAGATAATAAAACGCCTTCTAAATCCTAGCCTAAGTTTTCAGAAAATCCTGTTGCTATATACTTGGTAACATCTAAAATGACACAGATGCTTTCCCGGTTTTAATGGGTTCAGCACTTTCAGCTTACTTTGGGCATGTCATTATAAGCGAGAATTGTCTCAGAAATTGATAAAATATTTTTTTTAAATAGCAGATCCACAAGCTCACTATTACGACGTAATAGCTTAAGTGATTAAAATGTTTGGATATAGAGCATTAAATGCTCTATATCTATATATAGAAAAATTGTTAATACAGTATAGTAAAAGACGTATAGAAAATGTGTATGGAGCAGTTTGGAATGAAGGTCTTCATATTGCTACCATATTGTTCACAGCAGCCAATGTACTCTACATGTGTGTATGGCCAAAGCTCATTTCCAGTTCCAGTCCCGCAATGGGCATTGACAGGAGTTTATTCATCCAACATCTGGTCTTTTCTACTGACGTTGGCACCTTTTGGTTTTCGGCCTTTTGAAAAACCTGTGTTGGAATGTAGTTTCAAAATATTCAAACCATCGGAGGTGTATTTGATTTGTTGCTTTTCCCAGCGTCCAATCAGCCATTTAACCCATTAATACCTGGAACGCATCTGTGTCACTTTAGATTTCTTTGGCTATTCAAAAATAGCAGATATACAAGCTCATAGCGCGGCACCGAGTGCCGCGCTACGAGCTTGTATATCTGCTATTTTTGAAAAATCTCGAAAATATTTTTTTAGATTTTTTTTCAAAAAACTGTTAGGATTTAGAAGACATTTCTAGAATCTTCTCAGGTCTTAATGGGTTAAAAGGGGTCATTCAACCTACCGGATTACTGGAGATCAAACAACCCTATGTTATTGACAATTCAAATGAGTTGCAATCTGGCACAGGTTTAATATAGACCAGTGTTGTGATGTGAATATATGTCGCCGTAGAATACTTTGTTACCCATGCCATTTGCAGTGCTCTATTCAGTACCAGCACTAAAGTAACATAGGCGATCTCTGTCTGTTCGCCGCTCCTGTCAACGTGCAGTATTTGATTTACGTCACCTCGTAGCCTGGCTTCCCTTCCAACAGCTCTGGTGGCACAGCGAGCGTTTTTTAAAGACTCCTCGCACTCTCTCTCTCTCTCTCTCTCTCCCTCTCCCCTCTGACCAAATGTAACAGCCCCAGCCAGCGGTGTCTGGAGTGGCGATGTGATGCGTGATAGCCTTCCACGACTGCCCAGTGGCCAGTTAGCGCCCGGCGTTGACTCGCATTTTGACGCTCGATTGGCTCAAATGACACCATTACCATGTCTGCATGGCTAATGGCTTCCCCCCAGGGGGAGGGGGTGAACATGCGTTTGGCGTGTCAACGCGAGGTGAGAACACACATGAACCAGACTCGGGAGGGGGGGGGGGTTGATGGGGGTAGGTAGTGCACACCACCCCCCCCCCCCCCTTTCCCCCCTTGTCTGCACCTAAATCAATCCTGACACCTCTTAAGAGCCACTCTGCATCAATGGCACTCCGCTGCAATTACCTCCCTTGGTAATGACATAAGCACCCGGTTCCTTCCTGCCTGCCTGTTCTCTCTTTTGCCTGATTTATACCTGGTTGTGCGTAGTGTCGCGCACCTAAAACAGCCGATCTACAAGCTCGCAATGTGTCGCAATGCGTCGCACTGCGACACATTGAGAGCTTGCAGATCGACACTGGCGAGCAACCCAGTATAAATCGGGATCCTTCTCTATCTCTCTCCCTCTCTCTCGCCTCCCTAACAACCTTCTCCCTCGGGCCCAGGGCGATGGAGGACGTCCTGGACCAACGACGCCGATCTCCATACAGTCGCTACACAATCCCTCCAGGCTGCATGCTGACACAGAGAAGTCAGCGGGGCCGAGCTGTGCTGCTTATGGACCGGGGGTCGTTCGTTACGGCGCTCCCGGGGGGGCCCCGGCGCGCAGCAGAGCTCGGTCCCTCCGTCCAATTAGTTGTGATGGTAGCCCAGCTCAGCTGTCAAGATAACAGTCGCCTCGCAGCGCCCGGGTGAGGGTGTCCCCTGGAAAGCCGCTGGGGTCGTCATTATGATCGGTTATGATAAGCTCGAAGGAGAACGCTTGGGAAGGTTTTAGATCGCTGGCCCTGATTGAGGCGATAACGCCGCAACCCCGTATGCTTCTGGGAACATTCCGAGAAGGAGCTCTGCTGTTAGGATCCCTGTTTGTGACCCGCCAACGCTGCTCATGCTGAGCCGAAGGAAATTGTTCTTGATGACACAGAAACTTTGGATAGTTCTTTCTTGTTTCCATAAACAGTGCAATTCACGGGGTGTATGTGCCAGTGTAGCCCTGAAACATGACTGTCATACCATGACAGTCATGGTGCCGAGTCCCCCTGGTCTAAAGTTGTGTTCGATTTTTTCACATTGCCATCTCTCACATAAACATAAACGTTCAGATTTCAAATATAAAGTGCTTACCACCGAGCCACGGATGTTACAAGGCGATGCGGACCGCGATGAGTACCCGTATCTCCCGTATTGTTCAATAAAAAGCATTTTAATCCCATCGCCAGCCATTTTCTTTTTTTCTTTTTTTTTCTTTTGTAATGTATCAGAGTGCAATACACCTCCCAACCATTAGTGTCGCATGGTTGAAAGTATCGGAGACAATTTGGAGAAAATGGCCGGCGATGGGATTAAAATGCTTTTTATTGAACAATACGGGAGATACGGGTACTCATCGCGGTCCGCATCGCCTTGTAACATCCGTGGCTCGGTGGTAAGCACTTTATATTTGAAATTTGAACGTTTATGTTTATGTGAGAGATGGCAATGTGAAAAAATCGAACACAACTTTAGACCAGGGGGACTCGGCACCATGACGCTTGTATACAAGCGTCATGTGAACCATGGCTAGTGCCAGTGCATTACATGCTTTGTGTAACATGAGCCGAATTGATTAGAACTGAGTGAATTTTGCAATGAAAAGCCTGTTTTGTTTGATAAGTTAAGTTAGTTATATTTTACTAAATGACTGACAACAAGACCGCAACACAAACATGCCAATTGTTCGGCTGCAAACTAAATGAAAAAAAAATAATCAATAAAAATGTTATATAATATAAGTAAATTAGTATAAAATGAAATTGTTTTACCCAGACAAGTGCCCTTTGTGCCTGGACAAGTGAAAAGTATATTTACTTTAACTTCTCAGAAGTGTAAAGTAAAAAGTGCCTGGAAAAAGTTCTTGTCGAGACCTGCACAATTACATACAGTAGACACAAGTAGTATGATACATAACTTGATACAGATACATTGAATGTTCAGCATTCATCACAGGATAAATGGGGTAGCTACAGTACGTTATAACAGACTGCATTTAGTAGAATTTTGTACACATGAAAATATTGTTCAATTCTTATATCTTATTATTTTGTAGTTTTAAGATATATCTGACTTGCTTGCTACACAGTACACAAGTTTAAGGACCACACCGGCATCATAACATGTCTATTCCCAGCTTCGGCCATAAACATAAACCATTTTCGTCTTAATGGCTTCATTTTTAGATTCCGGAATCTGCATTTATTTAAGTCATTAGAACTTCACTGAACTTACTGAATCATTGAGTCAAGGCAAACATCAAACATTTATGGTAATTTGAATTGACATCGTAAATCATTCTTATATCTTCGGCTGGGAGTTTTCAGATGAATCTGGACTAAAACTCATACTGTAAATGCAAACAAAACCACGGAAAATCGAACAAACCACGGAATGGTGTGTGGAAAATGAACTGCGGTAAATGTCAACGTAGGCCATACGCGGTGTGGTCCTTTAAACCACATAAACCCTAGGGTCCCTATTCTGGGAATGTCATAATAGGCAAACATTCTGCGAAAATGGCAGATCTACAAGCTCACAATGCGTGTTGTAAGCTTGTAGATCTGCTATTTTCAAGCAAAGTGATTTGGTGTAGAATGAGACAACAAGGGGGTCAAGTGTAGATCCCTTTGGGGACCCTCGTCAACAAACATATCGGATTTTAAGTGGTTTATTCAACAATTTGAAAATAGACCTTTACTTTTACACTTTCAGAGTTATGTTAACACTCCAGAGTTTATTGTGTCCTACAGCAGAGACGGAGAGTAAGACAAAAACAAAACGGAGCATAAAGGGGTGACATGTGATACAGGTGTTCGGACGGGTTCGACCACATGATGTCACGATTGGATGTGTTGCTACGTGGTAGCGGGGACGAGCCTTCTGGGTGGCCCCAACGACTTGTATCTCTAACTAACCGACGAAAACCGCTCCAGCTGGCAACTTGAGTGCTTTCCGCTGCCCCGCGGTGGCCTCAATCGACCGCGTAATAGCGTCCAGCGAAGAAGAAGCCCTTGTGCTAGTCGCCACGGCGGTTCCGGACCCCGCGACATGTGCGTCCACTCCGCTCGCCCTATAATTGTATCATATGACAGGCTTGGAGCCGTGAGCGGTGGCACTGGGCCCGTGCCAGCAGACCAAACTGAATGCCAAGTGTTCATTGAGGTGGGTCCGTGCCAAAATGGAGCTGAGCTGGGTTGAAGTCAGGCCCAGCTGTACCAGAAACGCAATGTTTGCCCAAGGATCTGAATGCAAAGGCTGATCTGTGTGAGGAAGCAGCCTGCTGCTGTCCTCGCACACAGTGCCAGCTTCTGGAACATAAGGGCCTTTGTTTTTCAATGCTTTCTGATATGGTATGATATATGGTATGGACATACTATACTAAATCCATCATCTGCTGGTCTCCCTATTCCACTTCCCCCCTCTCTCTCCCTCTTTCTTTAAAACTCTCCCTCTGTCTAATGCTAAAGGTAAGGGCTAGGGCAGGGCGATATGGACAAGAGCAAATATCACAGTTTTTTTTTACCAAATGCCTCGATATTATGACAATTATATCTGATCGTGACAATTTATTATATATACTTATTTATATTCTCACGTATCACATCGCGAGCTTATAGATCTGCTATTTTAGCAATTTTTAAATATGTTTTACGCATAAACTAGGGCTTAAGTTATTAAAAGCACTAAAGACAACACTTTCACAATATTAGGATAGCCAAAATCCCAGACGATATCTTGACTCTTATCACGATATTGATCTAATATCTATATTAATTGTATTGCCCAGCTTTTTATTTTCAGCAAAGACATTTGGTGTGTAGAGGGAAAAAAGGAGATGACCTACTAGTATAAAGCCCTGGGGGACCCGGTCAACTAAGTACTATAGGGCAGGGGTCTTCAACTTCAAATCTTTGTGTGATATGATATTTGTTTTTACATTAACCGCTTGAACCCTAGCATCCCTATTCTGAGGAGAACTGGGGTCAAAAATTGCAGATCTACAAGCCCACAACGCCTCGCACTGCGAGTCGTTGTGAGCTTGTAGGTCGGCTATTTTCAAAGAGGTTTGGTGTAGAGAGGGAAAAAAGAGCAGACTTTAATTACAGAGTGAAAGGTCAAGTTTACTAAGTATTGATGGTTTAGGTGGTTAAATGTCTGAACATACACATTGTCAATACATTTACATTGGAGCAGACGAGTGTGCGGGTTTATTCTTTTTCTTCATATTTCTTTTTCTTCATTGAACATACACATTAACATGAACCCAACATACACTGATGATAGTGCTGTCAAACATGTCTATGAAGCTGTCTATGAAATCTATGAAAAAGTTTAATCTGCAACACAATTTATACAATATGCATGCAGTGGTGGCTCCCTGCTTCATTTCTCTCTCAGCTCAGGGGGTCCTTGGCATGAAAAACGCTGAAGATCCAACACAGAACTCTAGCCTCATACCAACACTGATGTAGGGGTGCAACAGTTAATCAAACAAATCGATTATTTAAAAAAATATTGATAATTGACAATTTAATAATCGATTACAGGGATTGTTCAACCCCAAAATGACCTTTTTTTCCCCTATCGATTAGCACCCCATGGAGACTTGAATTCATGGTTATTTTTTTGTTTTTGTCGCATTCCTAAGCCAATAATTTGATGACCAGCAGCGGTTCCGGTAGGAGACACAAAGAGTCTCCTTTGTGTCTCCTACCGGAACCGCTGTCTACCGGTCTGCTGGTCATCAAATTATTGGCTTAGGAATGCAACAAAAAACAAAAAGATATCCATGAATTCAAGTCTCCATGGGGTGACTAATCGATAGAAAAAATTAGGCATGTCATTATAGGCAAAAGTAAAAGAAAATATATTTTCACTATTTTTGAACGACACCGTCAAAATTTAAAATAACGCTCAAGTGGTTTATCGATTCTTTGATATATATATATATATATATATATATATATATATATATATATATATATATATATATATATATATATATATATATATATATATATATATATATATAAAAAAAATAGTAATCGATAATATATATATAAAAAAAATAGTAATCGATCCCTATGAAAATAATATATTGTTGTAGCCCTACACCAGTGGTTCTGAAAGTGGGGTCCAGGGTCTCTCATTGTTCAACATTTGGTTCCATTTGTACACTGTCAGAGTTAAGGAGGGTCCTTGAAATGTAAAAGTTTGAGAACCACAGCCCTACACTGATGAGGGAGCCCAGTAGCTTGATAAGAGTGCAGGAAAAGCTCTCTGCCTCTCTCCTATGTGTCCTTGTGTTGTAGCTGCACAAGCCCTGTTGTTTGGTTATCCGGTGTTATCATTGGCCTGCAGAGTGTTGCATTCTTTGCTCCGACAGTGTTTGGGAGTGAACAGAGGTGCTAGCCACGGAGTTAGTGTCTAGCTAATATAAGCGTGACCGCTGCTGGCCAGCAGATTGTCAACAGGGAACAGGCTCCTCACCTCTGCACTAATACCAGAGCCTGACCGATGCTGCTTGATGCCAGATTCTTGGGTCCGATCCTGATTTTGGAGAGTCCTACACCATGATTAACGATGTTTTGACCGATTATTTTGTCAAAAAGTGTAGAATTTTCGAATTAATTAAAAAAACTTAGATTTGTTTAGTGTTTCTATTTGAGAATATTTAATTTATAACCCCCCCCCCCCCATTTTTTTAAATGTTTGAAAACATTTGAGAAATGGCTTTTATAACAACTTGCCCAAAATAGGTACGCCAGGACGAAAGTGGTAAAAAGAATTGGGACACATTGTCTCCTGTTTTCTGGGAAATCTTCCCGTTTTGGATGTTCAGTGCTTTTGTTTTGTTTTGGTTTACTCTTTCTTAATTATTTTCTTTAACATGTCAACTCTCTACCATGTCAACTCGTCCTTACGAAGCCTTATAAGTGCATTATAAATGTAAAAAATGTAAAAAAAAATGTAAAATGTGCTGTTCCGCTGAACTTAACCTTGTTATAAGTTGTTATGCATTATTATAAACATTTATAATGAGTCTTATGAAGCGCATTATAATGCATTATAAACACAATTATAATGCATTATAAACCTTTATGTAAAGTGTTACCGTACATTGTTTTAATGGTTTGCACAGTCTTATGGACCGTTTCACCAACATTCGCTGCATGAGTGAGTGGTAAATGAACCCCTCTTTATTATTGTTTAAATTTGTATTTTATTTAATTTTTAGAGTAGCCAAAAATTTTTTACCTCCTTTTCTCCCCAATTTAGTCATTATGCCAATTAATTCCTACCACTGCTTGCCACTGCTGTCGCACCCTAGTACTGACTCACCTGCCAGTGAGGAGCCCCAACCGGGAGGACGTAGAGCCTCAGTCCTACGTCCTCCCGCCCAACACTCCCCGCTTGACAGGTGCCGCCCCCAGCTTGTAGGTGTAGTACGTGCAGTGACAAATATCACCCTCCCCGCCCCGCCTTGCCTCGCCCCGAAACACGGGCCAATTGTGTGTTTGTATAGAACATTGGTTCTCAAAGTGGGGTCCGGGGACCCCCAGGGGTACTTGAGGGGGTTCCAGGGGGTCCCCAGCTAAATGATGGACAGGAACCAAATGGACCCTTATGGGTCTGTAACTCTGAGAGTGTACAAATGGAACCAAACGGACCCTAACGGGTCCGTTTGGTTCCATTTGTACACCAATTTGTACACAATTTGTTTGGTTCCATTTGTACACTCTCAGAGTTACATTAACATTGATTTTACAATATGAATTGGGGTCCCAGAGGTATAAATGCCATTAAATGGGGGTCCGTAGCCTAATGCATGTCAAACTGTGGGGGTCCTTCAAATTAAAATGGTTGAGAATCACTGCTAGAGAGCCGTAAAAACCTTCTCTTATTGGGGTCCCTGGCTTATCTTTTCAAATGGGGGTCCGCGGGGTAATAAGTGTCAATTTGGGGGTCCTTGACATGAAAAATTTTGAGAACCACTGGCATAGAAGACCCTCGGCCAAGCCGGCTGCACCGCGGCGGATTAAAACCCCATAGACTCCGCGGTTAGTGGGCAGGAACTTTACCCTTGCGCCACCCCGAGCGCCTGTAACCCATCTTGATTCAATACTGGCGGAAAAATATGGCGTATTCGGTAACTAACAAATGTCGAATATAATGGAATATCAGCCCAAGCCCTACCTCCCTCTTCTCCAGGCCGGGGTCCAGGCCTCCTGCTGTCTTCTGGGCTGACATGTTTTCATAAACCTGCTGGGGTTTTGTTGCCTCACACACATTGGAGTGGTCTTTCCTTCCTCGCTCTTTCCTGAAGTGTTGTAAAACACTTTTTTTTTTCTTTTGTGGGGGGGAAGGAACCCATAAACAAAACCTAAACTTAATTTTTGCTCCAGCAGTGTCTCTCATCCCCCAAACAAACCCCCATGTCTAATCTTATTTCCATCTCCTTCCGACTCCCCAGGAGCCCCCGGGAGGCTGGCGGGTGTTCTCGGGGATCCAGCCCACAGGCGTTCCTCACCTGGGGAACTACCTGGGGGCCCTGGAGAGCTGGGTGGACCTGCAGGTACAGTAGGCCTGACACAATTAGTAAATTATCGCAAGTATGCAAAATAAACATAATAATAATTGTTAATGATGATAATAATTATTTTATATAATTACTTGGCTTAATCGTCAGAATCATTACCATTCATCTGTTAAAGAATAGCACAAATAGCCAATCTACAAACTCACAATGTGTTGCAATGCGAGCTTGTAGCTTGGCTATTTTTGCATGTGAAATTGTCAAATTATTAATTGAATATATGGCCAGTTGTGCCCTATAATGACTTATTTTGGTTATTGGTACCGATCTTTCATCCATCATTTAGCTATTTGTCATATATTCCCTGTCAAATTTTTGTTTTCAAAGCCTAAATGGCGAACGGAAATGTACGTTTTGATACGTTCCAACGTTCAATTCCAAAAAGCGCAATAAAATCGTTAATCCTTTGTACGACAATTAATCGCCAGCTAAAATGTGATGACGGTGACTCCCCTACATGTACCTGCAGGGCCGCTATCCCTCTGTGCTGTACAGCATCGTGGACCTGCACTCCCTCACCCAGCCCCAGGAGCCTGCGCAGCTGCGGCTCAACATCCTAGACATGGCAGCCAGCCTGCTGGCCTGCGGGATAGACCCGCACACCTCCATACTCTTCCAGCAGTCACAGGTGGGTCGGAGGGTGGAGTTGATGGATGGATGGATGGATGGGATGGAAAGAAAGACGACAGCTGGATAGGTGGAGAGATGGATGGATTGATGCGTGACGGGATGATGGATGGACAGAATTGATTTGACCAGTTTCAGCCGCCTGGCATCCCTGTTTTGGGCATGTCATTATATGTGAGAATTTTCGCGGTATTTTGGCAGATATATATAAAAAAAGAAAAAGCAGATCTACAAGCTCACAATGTGGTGCTTCGCAACGCGTTGTGAGCCTGTCGATCGACCTGTTTTTGCTATTCGCCGTACGACATTATATTGGCCATAAGTGGTCAATTGTCTTGTGCATGCTTCTTTGTGAATGTCTCTCTCTCGCTCACTCTCTCTGTGTGAGTGAGTGTATCTGCATGTCTGTGTGTGTGCGTGCTTAGTGCGTGTCCATCTGTCTGCGTGCCCGTGTCTGAGTGCATCTGTGTACAGTAGTATGCATGTGGGCGTTTAAAGATGGCCTCCTTTGGTCTCTCTCCAGGCCTTGTCATCGGGCAGACTCAGCCGGAGTGGCGGCCATCTTTGAATGTTTACTTTTGCGTGGTGTTTACCCTGCGCCGCCCGCCCGCAAAGCGCTTTACTTTATCACTCTCCGATTCTTATCTGCTCCGGGCCGCCTCGCAAATTCACAGGGCCTATGAAAACACACTACCATAAACCGGCATTAACTCCTGCCTGGGCCACACCAAGGAGCCAAGAGGAATAATGATAGATTTAACCCGGGCAGGATTTCAACAGATTTTTTACTTTTTGGGGGAAATGTCTCTTCTTTTTTTCTTTTCATTTCTTTTTTTTTCCAAGGGGCGGGGCTTGAATTCATCGTAAGAACAGCTGTCTTGGCTTTCTCTTGATACAGAGAAAGTGGGTTTTTGCTTGGTTCGTGTGTGTGTGTGTGTGTGTGTGTGAGAGAGACACACAGACAGACAGAGAGAGAGGGGGGAGAAAAGAAAAGAGGGAGTTAAGGTGATGCCATATGTGTGATGATAGTCCAGTCCATCTGTATCCCCCTGCTACACAGACACACACACACACACACGGAGCACTGTTCTTGTTCACGTTTATCTTCATGCTACATAACTTGGCAGTGAGGAGGACCTCCCATTGAACACGCTCCACATGTACAAATATGATGAGAACCCAAAGAAAACACCTGACTTCACTGAAATACACAGAAAATGGAAAAAAGATAGTGATGAGCTCAAATCAAGTGCACGTGCTAGTTGTGCTGTGTGTGTGTGTGTGAAAGAAAGAGAGGGAGAGAGAGAAATAAATAACTTTATTATCCATTGCTGGAAGCAAATTTGTCTCTTGACCGTGCCCCTGCTTGCAAAAAAGAAAAAGTACAGGAAGAGAGCGAGAGTGTGAGCGAGAGACTGGACAAGAGCGAGCGAGAATTCGAGTGTTTTTTGTACGTGTGCTCGTGCACGCATTCATCGGTACGTGTCGGTGTCGTGTCATGTGTGTGTCGACTTGTATCTCGTGTATGTGTGTGGGCGCATGCGCATGCGCCCTCCCGTGCCTGTGTGTGTGGGGGTGTTTGCAAATGCGTTTGTATTGTAGTTGTAAAAGTTACGCCCTCGCAAGAACTCCAGCGCCAGGGCTTTTTTTTATTGGAATATCTTGGCTCTCCGTGCCGCACTTACCGAAACAAGAGCAGGAGAGGTTGATCTACTGTGCAGAAGCGACTCCCAGCCTTTTAGCTTTTTATCGTGGAGCATGGAGTCTGTCAGCCCTCGGAACCTGCAGTCACCAGCAGTCTAATGCTTCTATGACCCGTAACATTAGCGTTATGCCCCATTTATACTTAGTTTTGCGTCAGTGTCACGCACTGAAAATAGCCGATCTGCGAGCTCAAGCCAATCCAAGCTTGATCCGAGATGTTTGCACAAGACCCAAACTAGTGAAAATAGCAGATCTATAAACTCACGTCGCTTCGTGCTGCGTTGAGATTGTAGATCTGCTATTTTTGCTAACTCTTAAACATTTTTGTCTCCGCCAGACCGAAAGGCATGGCGAGAGAGTATGTTTTACCCCCTGTCCGTCCGTCCGTCCTTGTGTGTGTGTGTGTGTGTGTGTGTCCGTGTGTCCGTCTGTGAACAGCTAATCTCCCGCACCGTTGGCTTGATCGCAGCGAAACTGTGCACACACACTCCCTGGATGCCAATTCAGAACCTCTGCCCCAAATTTTTCACATGGGCCTGTTATAGCGCCACCAGGAGGCCGATTTGTGCAAAACATATTTTTTGACAGTACTCCTACAGATTTTATCCAAATATCACGCAAATCGGTACACAGTATCTCTATAGTCATGTGATCAACACGGATCTGTCTGATTTTCCATATTCCATCCTGATTGGCTAAGGTTGGCTTCCAAAGTTTGCAGGATTGGTCCGTTTTGAACTAAATGCCTCAAATCATGAACGCAGCTTGCTATCTCCGTGAAATTTCACACGCACATTCCCACTATGCAGAGGAAGAAATGTCACTTGAAAATGTTCAAATCCGCCTCATGGTGGCGCTATAAAAGGCCGATTTGCGTTTTTAACTATAACTGCACCGATCTGCGTGAAACTTTGCACGCATACTCCCTAGAGGCCGAGGAAAACATCTGTCCTGCATTTTTCACATTAGCCTTTTATAGCGCCACCAGGAGGCCGACTTATGTAAAAAAAAAAAAAATTAGATTAACCCATTGACTGCCAATCACATAGATCTACGCGAACCTATTTAAAGCCGCCACGTGCCAGTCGCGTAGATCTACGTGAACTAAAAAAATATATATTTAATTATAATTTTTTTCAATTTTACCCAAAGACCAAGGAGATATGATTTTTCAAAGATCTAGACTCCTATCCACTTCCTTGTTAACTTAAAACTTAAAAATTCTGTATCTCGGCTCCTGAGTACTTTTTTTTTTTTCAATTGGCACTGGCCAAAAAAATATGAAAATACCTCTGGCAGTTAATGGGTTAAGCCTTCACATTTTATCCAAATTTCACGCAAATCGGTACACATGATCTCTATAGTCATGTGATCAAGATGGATCTGTTTGATTTATCATATTCCATCCTGATTGGCTAACATTGACATCTAAAGTTTGCAGGAGTAGCCCGTTTTGAACAAAATGCCGCAAATCATGAACGCAGCGTCTGATTGCCGTCCACGGCCTAGGAAGAAATGGCACCCTTTTCACTTTGGCCTATTATAGCGCCACCAGGAGGCCAAAATAACCTACCTGACCTGGCGGAGACCGGTGCTCCGAGGAGCACTTTCTCTAGTTTTATTTTTTTATGGAAATTATTTGAATTATTTAATTTATAAGTACTTTTGACTTTTGAAATATGTTGGAACTCATGTAATTGAATTTAAAAAATATTATTCTTAACTCACTGAGTGCCCGAATTATTTCTGGCTATTTCTGGCCAGTGCGATTTATTTTTTAAGTAAAAAAAAAGTGCTTAGGAAGCGAGATACAGCCTTTTTCAGTTATAAGTTAAACAAGGAGTGGATGGAGCTGCAAATCTTCAGATAATGATATCTTGTTTGTTTGTTTTTTTGTTTTTTTTAAAAAAAAAATTCAAAAACACGTGAAACGCGTGATTGGCACGTTGCACCATAGCAGTAAAACACGTGAAACACGTGAATGGCACTCAATGAGTGGAAGACACAAAAAAAGGGGATATTTGTTTTACTTTATTTACCCATAAAATAAATGGTCCCGACCCCACTGTTTGGGAAAACAGTGCTTTAAAAGACACGCCATGCGCTTTCGTATGAATGGACCGCCTGTTCCTCTAAAAAAGCCTTCTAAAACCCCACTTTTATTACGCCCCAGGCCCGTATCCATCCCCGACTAACGTTATCCCCTCGCCTCGACATCTGTCCTGTCCCTGGCCCGACGTGGAGGGTGTAATAAATACACCCTCGCCCTCGCCCACCTGGCGTGTGGAGCGTAGAATCTGGGCTCATGCCTCCTGCTATCTGCCCGCTGACGTCACAAGCTCCAGAATCCATTTAAAGCAGACGAGAGATGATGGTGATATCGCCAGCGGCCATAAAGTTTAATTCTCTGAAGCAGAAGGATTTTTCGCCCTATTTTTTCTTTCTTTTTCGCCTTTCCTCCCGCAAAAAAATACCTTGGACGCCTTCCTCCTCCTCTCTCTCTCTCTCTCTCTCTCTCTTTTCACTGTCTTCTCTGTCTCACTCTCTCACTCACTCTCTGTTTTCTGGCTGTGCATTTGAGGACACAAGAGATGGTTTGGGTGTGATGCAAACTGGAGTTGTTACTGCAAACCCCCAACAAAGAAGTTAGCTTATCAGAAAGCAAGAGGTCTTTTATTACACACACACACACACACACACACACACACACACACACACACACACACTGTCACACACACTGTCACACACACTGTCCACTTCTAATCTCACAAACCACTACACTGCTCAGTGCCAAATGCACGCTGCCAGTTGGCCAAGGAAGTCAATCTCTCACACATGTACGCACGCATGCATGCACACACACACACACACACACACACACACACACACAAAATACGTTTTTTTCTAAACTATTGTTTGTATCATGAGTATATCCACACAGAATGCAAATATTCCGATAAAGACACACATTTTTCATTCAGAACGAGGTTGACTTTCAGGCATCAACTATATGAATAGTTTTGATGTGAAATACTCAATGGCTGCTATCTATCTCACTCATAAACATAAACAAACAAACACACACACACACACACACACACACACACACACACAAACTCACACTAACCCCTCACATGTACAAGCTCACAGCGCTGCAAGCTTGTACATCTGCTATTTTTGAAAAATATCTGATTTTTTTGTTACATTTTAATCATTTTGAATTAATTTTAACACACATCTTCTCTTCTGGGGATCCCTGGCACAAAACATTTTCAGGTGGGGGTCCGTGGCCAATTACATATCAATTTAGGGGTCCTTTGCACTGAAAGGTTTGAGAACTACTGCCATAATGAACTAAGGAATAGCCCTGCAGCATGCATACTGGTAGTATCATCATGTCCTTTGCTCTGAGGCCAGACACTTTGTACCTGTTTAAAAGTGGGACACTACAGGGAAAGATAGTAGTACCTGTCTCGGCCACTTGGAGGTGTAAGGGAGTCACCCTGGCCCCCAGAGTATTCAGAGGGTAGTCATCTCCATGCTGTTACACACGATCTGCACTTATGTTTCATTCATTATAGCTGGTAAAAGTCCATATATTCACACAAATCTAATTTAAGTTGTAAAAATGATCATTTGACTTATTTAACTACCGGTATGTGTCTTAACTGTATGCTTCATTTATAGATTTTTCTCTAGTATACTGTATATGGCCAGTGTGGTTGTCCGATTACTTAATCTAACACAGACGGTGGACAAATGGAAACAAATGTACAGGTCCATTTGGTTCCATTTTGTACACCCTCGGATGTAAATTAACATTCAGGATTTTACTGTGTAACCAAGGTCAGCCTTTTCTTTATCCACAGAATGTATGATATTGATGGGTACGTTGTTCTAAATATGCCCAACTGCAGGTGCCTGAACACGCTGAGCTGTCATGGATCCTTGGCTGTCTCACCAGCATGCCTCGACTGAGACACCTACCGCAGTGGAAGGTAAAAGATAATAAACTTTATTTATAGAGCACAATAAAAGTGCTTTACAGAAGGAGTCGAGGACCAATCTAATCAAAGAATAGAGCAAAAACATTAATGAACAATAAAAGGTAGACACACATAAACCTGATCTGTGACATGGTAATTTGATATATCTATTGTTTATAAAGAGAGTAGAAAAAAAAAGAATCTTTGATGCAAAGTAAACTAACTTTCATTTACGACCTTGATGAACTGAACTGAATAGCTAGTAGAACTAGCTCTACCCTTATAGTTACACATACAGTAGATCAGAGGTCTTCAACAGGGGGTCCGCGGAGGTACTGCAGGGGGTCCGCGAAATTGTTGTTTGATTAAACAATATTTTTGTAAAAAAAAAAAAAAAAACGTTTTCCCCAAAATGTCAAATTGTCTTTAAACATAACATGAATCCATAGCAAACCGATAAATGGAGGCACAATGCACAATAACATTTTGTAGAGAATTTTTATTTTGCACACCTACTGGGGCAGGTGCGTAGGAGCAGGCAATATAAAACACAATTGTATACATAACATAAATATACAATATATGTGGTAGCCCCCCTACCCTACGAGGTAGGGGGTCCCTGCTCCATCTCCCCATCAGTTTGGGGGTCCCTGGCCTGAAAAGGTTGAAGACCCCTGCAGTAGATAGTACATATCAAATCAGATAAATGTTTAACGGAATCACAATTAATGGGTTTGCAATTTCGACGTAAATTGACACGTGGCAGTGGAATCGGTACAGACCAAAAAGTTGTTTCTAATGAAAAGGAAACACCCCACCACAAGAATACCGGCTTTTACCGCATTTTATTTCAACCATTTTATTATCCGTCTGTGTTGTTTGCTGGTTAGATCTGGACAGTAACACAGCAACGTGTTAATTTGTTAATTCAGTGTTAATGTATAGATTGTTAACTCTGAGCCGTGTAGAAATCTAACCAAAACCCTTACGGGTCCATTTGGTTAGATTCGTACACTCAAGAGGTAAAGCTGCCGTCTGTAACTCCATGTATTTTAATGAGAAGAACGTCATTTTAACCAATCGAAACATGTTGCTTAGCGCCGTGTTTCGAGCTTGTATATCTGCTACTTTGATGCTTTTGTGTGACGCTGTAGTTAGTAGGCCTATGATCAAGTAGGGCATTCATTTACGAAAAAACACAAATAGTTAAAATATGGAGAGTTTCTACCCGACAACAACAATGTAATAGGGGTGCAACAGTTAATCGAACTAATGGATTTATTTGATTATAAAACCTAATTGATTATAATAAAACGGCCGATTAGTCAAGTAGCAATAGCCGGGCTGCAGCAGTTAACTTCTTTTAATCTGGTATCCAAATTTTGTGCATGTCATTATAGGTGAAAATGTTAAAAAAAATAAACCAAAAATTCTGAGATAATAGACATTTTTTACCTAATAATAATAAGTGGTTAATGAGACTAATTGATTTAATTGAATATTTTTTTAAAAGTTGAATTATTTCACATTAATTCGATGATGTATATTTTAACAAAAAATTATTAGTCAACAAAGTAATTGATAGAATAATCGCTAAGAAGATCATCGATTTTTGCAGCCCTATGAAATAAATATAACCTTTTATATGAATTAATTTAGAACAGGGCAGAACCACTGCACTGGGTATTTATGGGCTGAGCGTGCCAGTTTACCACCCTGAAACTAGAGGCCATTAAGTGTTGTGTAGTTGAACATCTTAAAATAGTAAACAGCAGACTTTTTAATGCTTCACCAAAGCCTCCTATTGCAGGCAGCCAGTCTACAACATGGATTTACCATTGTATGAGTGAGGAGCTTTCGTACAGCCAACTCTTTTACGAACCTAGTTGTAAACTCAAATTTAGTGTTATATGGTCATTTTATCTTAGGTGATAAAAAAAAAACATTGTTGAAACTTATGTGCCGATTTGCGGTGTGCTGTGATATGCCACACACCTGAATGTCAAAACTTTTTCTTATTGAATCAATTACTTCCAGTTCACCGCGTTGACCATTAGTTTAATTGTCCGCCAGAAACTCCAAAATGTAAATTTTTCAGGAAATGAAAAAAGTGGAGTTAGGAGGTTTTGTTCATCATTGATAAGAACAGCTGAATGGACCTCCAAGCTCACAATGAGGTTGGAGGTCAAAAGGGGGTGGAGCCTGGAGTCAGCAAAACCAGCTAACTCCGGTGGAGTTAGCTGGTTTCTGCCGGCCAGCAGCGATAATGTTCCTTTTCTTCCCTGTTCTCCTCAGTTTATTCAGCATCCCTATTGTTCATTTTATCGTTTGTTTCTCAGAACCTTCTGTTCCACCTGCCAGACCTTTTTTTTTTTTTTTCCTCCCCCAAACGTTCTCATAATTACAGTCATTTTCATGGACCACATGCAGTTTTAATACAGGCGCCGCGGGGAATGGAAGGCCAACGTTTCTCTGGCCTATCGCTATGCAGAAAACACCTTTTGTTTACTCAACAGATGAGTTGAGCTCAAACGTGGTGAGAAACGACCCGGGGTGAAGTCAGCCGTGCCGCCATTTTACTGAGAAATCCCTGACTCGTGAAAGTGACAATGCATTTTTGTTGGGGGAGGGGAAAGTAGTTCCTTTAACCACTTAAACCCTACGTACTTCGTTGACCGGAGTCCCCCAGGGGTCTATACTAGGCCCCTTCCTTTTTTCCCCTCTATACCAAATCTGTGTACTGAAAATAGCCGATACGCCGATTTTAGCTGAATGTTCACCCCAGAATATGGACGCTAGGGTTCATGATGTATTTTTTTTTATCACCATTGTTGTTTATCACTGTTACTAAAGGAGCTGCATGTCAGTAGTAATTTTTCCTCTTATGTACATGTACATGAAGAATCATGTTTGATGTGGTTAATTCTGCTAGAATTATGAACTTTGATTTCTTTCTTTCTTTCTTTCTTTCTTTTTTAATTTGTTTTCTTTCTTTAATTCTTTTTATCTTTCTTTATTTCTATCTTTCTTTCTTTCTTAGTATATCATGCACAGTATACATCTGCTGCTATGCTCACGCACCTTTATATCTTATCTCAGGTACCATGTGTAAATATGTAGATTATTTGTTTTTAGTTTTTTTCTTGTTTGATCCCCCCCCCCCCTTCTTCTTCCCTTTCTTAGAAATAACGATACGTTGGGAACTATGCACGAAAACTAATTTCACCCACTTCTTTACTTCTGTAAACCTGTGATGTGACGAAAGCTGATTCAGATTTATTTTTGTCTTTCTTTCTCTTCCGTCCTTCCTGCCGTCCTTCCTGTTTTGTTCACCAGATGAAGAGTAGTAAACAGAAGGGCGAAGGCAGTGTGGGTCTGTACACGTACCCCGTCCTCCAGGCAGCTGACATTCTGCTCTACAAGTGAGATCCCTCTCTGTTCATCAGATGTCTGTCGCATGCGTGTGTGTAATGTGTATGTGTGTGCGTTTGTGTGCATTTTGGACAGTATTGTTTGTTTTCCATGTGTCTTTTAGCGTGCACATAATCCGTGTGCGGCTCGCCGAGCGGCTGAGCTTCGGCATGCCACGATCTATGCTAGGACATGAACTACTAGTCAATACTACAGATTACACCAGTACAGGATTGTTCCTTTCCTAGATTAAACTTTTTGCTGTTTTCAAATGTGATGCTTTGTATGGTCCCGTTTATGTGAACCTTAGCATGCATCAATAGCATGCATCAATATCAATCCAGTTTATCTTTGTGTTTGTCTTTCATCTAAATAAGGAAAAATAATACTGTCCAGACTTTGGTCATATGCGGCACTTGTTTATTGCAGATCTGCTATCGTGCAATCATCGTGTACTGACTGATTCCAAATGTTGATTCTAATGCATTACTTCTACTGAGCAGACATTTTACAGAGATGCTGTTTAGAGGCAGAATGTTAAATTGTACTTATTTAATAATAACTATTAGTACTGAATTCTACCTCTCTGTTGTAACTTTTTTTTTGTACAATGCAAAATGTTATGTCAGCCATGTATTCCTAAAATCAAATGTTATTGGGAGCCATGTAGAAATGGAATTTCAAATAAACATAGTGTATGTATATGTCACAGTACGTTTGGAGAACCAGTACGATTGAAGACAGAGCGCTCGTTTTTAGGCACGGGGCTCCTTCGGGGCGAGGCGGGGCTTTTCGAGACAGGGTTTATTAGCGAGGCTCGCGAGGAGGAGGAGGAGGACGGCGCTGCGAGGCGGGGGGTTATTACGCGAGGCTCGCGAGGAAGAGGAGCCTCCTCCTCCTCCTCCTCCTCGCGTAATAACCCGTCCCGTCCTCTCCTTCTCTCCTTCTCCTCCTCCGAGGAGGAGGAGGAGAAGGAGAGCGCGGAGAGGCGGGGCTTTGATGCGCCGACGGAGACCTGTCTTTTGTTGTTCCCCCCCACATAGCAACCAGGAAGCTACGCTAGGGGAACCATAATATCTATGAGGGGAACGCTGAACACGCGTTCACACGCACGGCGCGCCGACTTAGTGGAGCTTGAGGCCGAGGAAGCGCGCCCTCGCGCCTCCAGGCTCGAGTGCCCGCGGTGACCGGCACACACACATTATATCATAATAAATCATATACATATAAAAATAGTTTTTCTTTTCATTTAAAGAAATTGAGAAGTAGTCATTTATCATGATCACGTTAGAGAGCAAATTAACAATTTATTTTCAGTACGTAGTTACAGCGTTACTGGTATTGTACAATAATTAAACGCAACATTTGTGTTTGTCATTTACATGATCAGTTGTGTGTCTTTGTGTTGGTGTGGTGGTGGTGTTGAGATAAACTTTATTGAACTGGGAGTTTGGTTTCCTCAGTACCCAGTAGAAAGGTTTCCTCAGTACCCAGTAGAAAGGTTTTCTCAGTACCCAGTAGAAAGGAAGAAGGATTTAGCAGAAACATTAAATAATAAGTCTTAACAAAATGGAATAATATCAAACATCTCAAACTCTAAAATGGGGCTGGAAGCATCTGAAAAGCCCACATCTTAGAACTGGTCATAACACAGTGCATACAGTACACCATTTGTTACATGCACAATTGGTTCTCAAAAGTAGGGTCCGGGGACCCCCTGGGGTCCTTGAGGGGCGGGGGGGTTTCAGGGGGTCCCCAGCAAAATGATTGAATATACCATCAAAATCAGTTTAATCACTTTAAAACCTATATACATCAGCTATTTGAAAATATCCGATCTACAGTAGATTAGATTTTTTTTTAATATATATAATAATAAAAAGTAAGGTTTTCACCTGACTGTGATGTACTGTTCCCTGTGGTTGTTGTTGTGTTGTTGAGCAGGTCCACTCATGTTCCCGTGGGAGAGGACCAGGTCCAACATCTAGAGCTGGCTCAGGACCTGGCTCGAATCTTTAACCACCACTATGGAGACACGTTCCCTGAACCACGCGCTCTGCTCAGTAAGAATACACACGTTCCCTGAACCAAGCTCTCCTCTTAGTAAGAATACACATGTTCCCTGAACCAAGCTATCTACTCAGTAAGAATATGCACGCATGTGCAGCCAGACACATAGACACACACACACACACTCTCACACACACACACACACACACACACACACACTGTGTCTTCCACATGTATTCTCTCTTTATTACAGGCTTGCACACATGTTACACCATATAATGCATGATACTTAACCAAATATATATATGATTTTTTTCCTGATTTTTTTTCCTATGCCTTTTATAGTATGCACATGCATGTCTTACAACATACACAGACATGGAGAGACATGAGCTGTGTATATCGAAGGACACATGCCTGGATGCATTTCCTTTCAGTCACACACACACACACACACATGGCTAGCATGTTCTGCTGCGGAAGGGGAACCCCCCCTGTACTCAGATACCCCCTGTTTCTCTTCTCCTTAATTACTGGCATCATAAAAACACAAGATGTAGCCATTCATGCACGGAGGGGACCTTTGATTAAAGAGCTGTTCCCTCTCTCATATATCTGAATAATAGAGTGATAATAGATTTGGGAGATGTCCTCAAGATGACTTCAGAGATGGGGTTTCTGCGTGTGCAGTGCACACATCAATTCGGCATCCGTGTATGTGTGTGTGTGTGTACTTATATTCTATGCACTTCCATTACTTTACTTGTGGGGGCCAAATGTCCCCACAAGTATAGTAGAATTTGACAAATAGATATTGTGAGGACAATTTTCCCTGGTCCTCTGAGAGAAATGTTTGTTTATGGCTATGGTAAATACGATTTTTTTTTATTTAGCCTTACAATTAGGAAAAGATCCAGGTTGAGGTTTGGACATTCAGAGGTTAGGTTTAGGAGTTGAGGTTGGAATTATGCCTAATTTAGGCTTCTGAGAGTTATAAAAATGGCATGTATTGAATTGCTGTCCTTTTTTATGTCCTCACAAGTAGTCATACAAACACACGTGTGTGCGTGTGTGTGTGCATGCGTGAGTGTGAGTGTGAGTAACACGAGGGCAGGCGCATTTTGGCGCAGTCTCGCTGCAGCTCTGCTCATTGTTCCTTTTCTGTCGATTCCCCTCATCGCTTCAACTCCAGGAACGAGACGGCAGAGGAGGCCTGACGGATCCGCCAATCACAGCGTCTCTTTGAAACCTAATCAAAGACGTCCTCATTAACCCATTAAGACCTGAGGTGATTCTTAAAAAAAATCTAAATCCTAACAGTTTTTGGAAAATAAATCCCCAAATTTTTTTTTCACGATTTTTCAAAAATAGCAGATCTACAAGCTCGTAGCGCGGCACTCGGTGCCGCGCTATGAGCTTGTATATCTGCTATTTTTGAATAGCCTAAAGAAATCTAAAAGTGACACAGATGCGTCCCCGGTCTTAATGGGTTAATTTGCCTGAGATAAAGAAGGGGGGGCCTCGCTAAGGGGGGGTGTGGGTTGGCGATGAGAGAACAATGGAGGACGCTGGAGAGAAATGGCGCGGTGCAGATTTGATGAGTGGAGGTGGCGGGGAGGGGCCACGTGCTCGGGAGGCGAGCGTTGGAACGTAAAGGGAGGATGTGGGGGACGGCTCATAATGACACAGAAAGACACCGGGGTTCTGGCACGATGGCGGAAAGGATGGGGTCGATAAACAACGAGGAATCCTTGGCTTCCCGACAGTCACCCGACGCCGCCCGCGGCCTGCTTGTCATCTGAATACTCGCACGCACCGCAGTTGCTGACAGTACACTAATGGAGCAATTGTTCCCCTGAGAGCAGTGTTTATTTGCATTCGGATTGCAACAGTAGTTTATTGACGTTTCTCTTATAAACAAGGATGCGAGAGAGGCGAGTTGCGCTTAACCCTTTAAGACCGGGGGACGCATCTGTGTAACCACTTTATCCATATTTTATACTTTTGGCTATTCAAAAATAGCAGATATACAAGCTCATAGCGCGGCACCGAGTGCCGCGCTATGAGCTTGTAGATCTGCTATTTTTTTTTTAAATCGTGTTTTTTTTTTGCAAATCTTTGAATATATATCTATAAAGCAATTGTTTTTAACTCAAATCTTTGCTTCTGGGGGTCCCTGGAATTATTATTTTTTTAGATGGGGGTCCACAGCCAAATACATATCGTTGTGGGGCTCTGACACTGACATTAATATTATAGCAACATAAGTGTTTCAGAAAACTGTTTTAAACTGATTTAGAAGACATTTGTAGAATCCCCAGAAGCAATAACATTTTAGCTAGAAATGCTCGCTTTAAATATATATATATTCAAAGATTTGCACAACATTTTTCACGATTTTTCAAAAATAGCAGATCTACAAGCTCATAGCGCGGCTCATAGCGCGGCACTCTATTTTTGAATAGCCCAACGAAATCTAAAAATGACACACAGATGCGTTCTCAGGTCTTAAAGAGTTAATAATGTTAATACAGCAAAGGATGTATCACGAGCTGCAGACCTGCCAGAAAGTGGTGATTATAAGAATGAATGACGGCCACGGTCATGCCATTATGAGTAAGGGAATAGGAGTATGTTCCCCGCTGATGCTGCTGCTATGATGAGTGCACGGGGGGGACCTCCTAGGGGTTAAAGGCAGATGAAACCCCTAGGCTGATTTTGTAGGGGTTTTTTTTTCGATTCAGGTTAAAAGGTACAGCAGGCTAAAAACATGTCAGTGATGTCAGCAGCACAGCTGCAGCTAATCAAATTAATAAACACTTAATTCTAACATTTAGGTGTCAATATTTCTATGCTTTGCACATTGGCACACCCATGGCTGTGGGCACACTTACTGTACATCTAATAACCCATTACTCTAGCCTGCCTTTAGTTTTTACCCTGAATGGGAAAACAAACTACAAAATCTTGCTCAGGGACACTTCGACACATATTAGGTGACCGTGAGCTAAGGGTCGAACCGGCAACCTTCTTTTTTTTTTACAAATCTCTTTATTGTTTTTTTTCAGAAATTAAACAAGGGCATCATGTCAATAAAATAAAAACAAATGACAAAACAAATACAAAACAACAATTAAACAAGACACAGCACAACAGAACAAACAGTAAAATAGATACAGTAATCAATGTAAATTTTAAACGTGAGACATACAAAATAATAATAAAATAAACAAACAGGACAAACAACAGACAAGACACTCATTCATACCAGGGAACAGGATGGGGAGAGAAGGGGGGGGGGGGGGAGGGGGGGTTGTTTCTCTGCACAGAACACTAATTTATGAGTTATTTTTCATAGTAGGGATGAACCGGCAACCTTCTGATTCCCAGACGGCCTCTTTGTCCACTCAGCTACGGCCGCCCCAAAAGTACATTGTATCTGCCTCAACCCTGAGCTACACTGTAAAATTCTGAGAGTTAATGTAACTCTGAGAGTGTACAAATGTAACCAAAATGGACAGAGGATTTTACCGTGTACGTTTTTCTCTTGTGATTCCAATGTTCAATGACAAATCTCCGTGTGAACCGTCCGGATGAATTTTTGTTCCTCTTCTCTCCACAGGCGCCACACGCAAGGTCAAATCCCTGCGTGACCCCACCTCCAAGATGTCCAAGTCGGACACACAGAAGATGGCCACCATCAGCCTCACCGACTCGCCCGACGACATCGCCCTCAAGATCCGGCGCGCCGTCACCGACTTCACCTCCGAGGTGACCTTCGACCCCGAGGCGCGCCCCGGCGTGTCCAACCTGATCACCATCCACGCCGCCACGGCGGCGATCACCGTGGAGGAGGCGCTGGGGCAGGCGGCCGGGCTGGACACGGGGGCCTACAAGGACCTGGTGTGCGAGGCGGTGATCCAGAGACTGAGGCCCATCAGGGAGGAGATAGAGAGGCTGACGGCCGACAGGGGCCACCTGGAGAGGCTGTTGGCTCAGGGGACGCGCAGGGCCCGGGAACTGGCCTCCCCGGTGCTGAAAGAAGTCCGCCGTCGAGTGGGACTGAGCTGAGAGAGGCTGAGGAAAGTGGGTCTAAATAGAGAAGCAGTTGCGTCAGTCAGTCTAGCCCATTAAGACCTGAGGCGATTCTTTAAAAAAATCTAAATCTAAAACAGTTTTTGGAAAAAAATCTGAAACATTTTTTTTCAAGATTTTTCAAAAATAGCAGATCTACAAGCTCATAGCGCGGCACTCGGTGCCGCGCTATGAGCTTGTATATCTGCTATTTTTGAATAGCCAAAGAAATCTTAAGTGACACAGATGCGTTCCAGGTATTAGTGGGCTAGAGCAGTGGTTCTCAAAGTCGTTTCCGGGGACATACTTTCACACTTTTGCTGCTGATGTTTTTTTACACACACACACACACAAAACAGACTTTATCACCTTCTCATGGACCACATAAGAGACATAGATACGCACATTAACACACACAACGCATACTCGCATATTACTGCCTTCTCTCTGTCTTTGTTATTCTTTTTCTCTGACTCTCACACGTGCGTGCGCACACACACACACACACACACACAGGGCCTATTTCCCGTCATTGGGGCGGTGGCGAGCTGCCCGCTGTGAGGCCAGTAGCAGGAGCGTGGCTGCCTCAGATGTGGGTTCTACTCCACAGACGGTGGATGGACCACTGGGTTCAACTCAACCTCACTGTCATCCTTGGACAGTACTTAAGAACACACACACACACAAGCACGCACGTACAGACCTAACATGCAAAATCCTGAGTGTTAATGTATCCAGTTATAACTCTGACAGTGTACAAATGGATGCATTTGGTAACATTTTTACAGTTAAATTAACATGTTGAAAAAGTAACCTACACATGCGAGCTTCCACACACACGCACACGCACACACACACACACACACACACACACACACACACACTCACACTCATAGACACACACACGTGTGATGAGATGCTTTATGATGTATTGTGTGTATTACAATATTCCATGGACTAGCGCAATCATTCACATTTATTGTAGACTGCACCAGGGATTCCCAATCTTTTCCAAGGACCCCCAATTAGCCATAGCCTCTAACTGCGCAGTGGCCCCCCTATTGCGAAATGGCTTTAAATATAAAGAATCAAAGCATAAATGGCCCATTTACAACTAGGAAACTAGTCACAGCCAGTTTCAGTTACATTGTGGCATATTACATATATTTGGTGTTTCTGCAACAAACATTTGTTGCATTTGTGGTTACCCTATGGGTGTACTGTGAGTGAAATTGCTTTTGGCTCTGCATTTAGAAGCCCTTCAATCTGAGATTCAAATTTGGGGTCAATCGAACAATGGATTCATGATTTTTGGATTTATTTTTTAATACGCCTCTCCTGCAAACTTTGGAAGGCAATCAGCCAATCGAATATGACATATCTGAATGATACATGTTTATCACATGACTCCAGAGATGATGTATACCGATTTGTGAGTTTAGGAAAAAATCTATAATAACCCACGGTGTGTTTTGAGGGAAATGGCAGAAATGGCCATGGCCTATATGTGAAGTTGCATCAAATTTACTTTGATTGTATGACTTTTGATTCAAGAGCTACACGCATAGGCCAAAACGTAAAGCAGCCTGGTATAGTGCCTGCATGAAACCAATTAGAAAATTGTGGTGGAGTGTCTTCCTTGTCCTACTGGGAGTGTACACGAAAGGTTTGCCGCTGATCGGTCCAGCGGTTTCCGAGATTAGCCTTGCACAGACACACACACACACAGACTTTTAGGACTTTTTTCCTTCATTTTCCTCTCCTTTGCAATTGGCCCCCACTTTGAAAACCTGTTGGCCACACGGTATACATGCATGAAACACACCCTCCTACTCTTCCATTCCACTAAGGATAATATTTTCGTCATCACCCGCTGGGTCACGGTTCATCCCCCCCACCCCACCTCCCAACACCCCAACCCGACCCCCCTGTCCCCGCTAATGGAGCAAATCATCTGTTCCTCTCAGCTGGACATGAGTGGGATTTTTCCACAGCCGTGTTTACCTGGGAACGGACTCGTCCGACGGCGTCCAAGCGTAGTTTATTTCTTCCCTCGTTGCCTACTATTTATGGTGCCATAAGCGGCCCGACAGAACATATATAATATAATATTAAGCAATAAAACATGCCGTCGTATTAGGACTGCAGAGTTATGGCAATCCAATTGGAGAAATGCATGTTTCTGGTGGCTAAATGAGACGGTGATGATGTTTGGTGCCGTTAAATGAAATGGGCTTATAAAAGCGCGTCTGTGACTGAACCATTCTGATGCGCAGATTTGAACATTTTAATAATGAGACTTGCAGCAAAACCTTTTTCATCAAACCGTTACACGATTAATGGAAAAATGCTATCAGGGAAAGAAAGGAATAATTCTTGTGATTTTCTTAATGTATTTGCAGATACACGTCTGCTTAGTGTGCATATAGATCTAACATGTAACCCCAACTTGTACACTTTATAACCCATAGATGTCAAAGACATCACATCTGGATCCCGAGGTGTATGGGGTGTTGCATTGCGAGTGTGTGTGTGTGTGTGTGTGTGTGAGTAGCTTCCTCTACACACCGGATATAATGGCAACAATATTAAGTAGAAGGTAAAGCAAGTATGTACATATCCACATCCCTTGAGGTGCTTGCAGGTGCTGTGTGCATGGATCTACTCTCTCTGTGTATCAGTGCATTATGCAGCATGTGTATACTGTGCGTATGTTTGGATGTAGTCTTTAGTATGTGCGTATGTTTGGATGTAGTCTTTAGTATGCAAATTGGCATGTGCCAGTGTGGATGCTGTGTGTTTAAATATTAAAACGGGTTTATTAAAGTGAGATGTTACTACTTTGAGATTGTGTGCGAGTAGCTGCCTCTACACACACCAAAGGACAGGCAATGGGCCTGTAGTGTCGATCATTCATAACCTGATTGCTGGCGGGGATTCGCTTTTCCGTACCGGTGTAAGTAAATGTGGGTATTTTCCCATTCCCTGCATAAAGATTTAATTAAGCTCAATTGTTATCCCATGGATGAGCTGTCTATTCCCAGTGGTGTACAGCATTGGTTCTCAAAGTGGGGTCCGCGGACCCCCAGGGGTACTTGAGGGGATACCAGGGGGTCCCCAGCTAAATGATTTATAGGAACCAAATGGACCCTTATGGGTCTGTAACTCTGTGTACAAATGGAACCGTTCCATTTGTACACTCAGAGTTAAATTAACATTGATTTTACAATATGAATTGGGGTCCCAGAGATAGAAATGCCATTAAATGGGGGTCCGTAGCCTCTAATGCATGTCAAACTGGGGGGGTCCTTAAATTACAATGATTGAGAATCACGTAAAAATCTTCTCTTATGGGGGTCCCTGGCATATCTTTTCAAATGGGGGTCCGCAGACTAATAAGTGTCAATTTGGGGGTCCTTGACATGAAAAAGTTTGAGAACCACTGGTGTACAGTACCTTAGTTCAAGTACTTTGTTGCAGTAGGTTTTGGGAGGACGTACCCAGTGAGCACTACACTTGATTTCAACATTGCAGCCTCTGCCAAGCTCTCGTATAGCCCTGAAATTCTCAGTCTAAATATAGAACGATTTTAGCCCAAGCTGTTTCATTCATTATTGCAAATCGCACAAACAACTGTAAATATGTAAGTTGTACTCCTGAATATTAGCTTTAAATCATTTGAATTGCCATTTCTCAATGGCACGGGTGTAGTCTAGATACAGTTCATCTTTAGCCCAAATCTGTCCCTGCTAGCCATTCAACTGCCGCCCATTAAGACCTGAGCCTCATTCTACAAATGTCTTCTAAATCAGTAGTTCTCAAACTTTCGTGCCAAGGACCCCCCAACTGATATGCATTTGGCCGCGGACCCTCATCTGAAAATGTTCTGTGCCAGGGACTTTTTTTCAAAAAATGTTCAAAAATAGCGGATGTACAAGCTCGCAGCACGGCACAAAGTGACGTGCTGTGAGCTTGTATATCTGCTATTTTTGAGAACCACTGTTCTAAACCACTGTTCTAAACCACTAATAAAAATCATAAAACTTATGTTGCTATCCACAAGTTTCCTAGGGCGTTGTGGGCATCACTTCCTGTCGATTTGATCCCTGATACCTGATCAAATCGACAGGAAGTGATGCCCACAACGCCCTAGGAAACTTGTGGATACAGTATATAGCTAAAATGACAAGGATGATTTCCCGGTTTTAATGGGTTCAAGTTGTAAGTCGCTCTAGATGAAAGTGTCTACTAAATGCCTAAGTTGTAATTGCAATGGCCCTCATGCAAAGGATATAGCTACACTCTCTGTGACACACCTGTGAATGCCTAGAGGAAACGACCAAACAGGTGACCAGAGCACCATTTGAGTTGGCGTGTGACTGTGTGTCAATAGATTTTCTGCACCTTGAAACTTGCCAAATAAATATGAATACATGTTTATCGTGATGGACCATTTTGCAGGTTTTGCTCAGGCCCCTATATGCAACAAAAATAGAAGTCCGATAAAACTGTGGCTGAACAAGTCTTAATGATTTCACCCCCTGAAGTTTGGCTTCCCAGCAAAGATCCATCATTTGAGAAGAGAGTTTGAGAACCAGGTGTTCTTCTAGTTACAGAAGCTCTGTGGCGTCCATGGATTCCACACAACACCATGTCATCCACAGGGCAACGCGCAAGTCGAGAGATTCAACAAAACCATCCTGTCCAAGCTCAGAACACTTAACCGACTCTGAGAATGCCGACTGGAAGAACCCCCTGTCAAACAGTGGTGGAAGTACTTAGAATTTACATCTTTAGGTACAGTACATATGTTATGTGAAATGTACTTAGTTACCTTCCATCCCAGCTGGCAAAGGTAGTGCATGCTGCATGCATACAATCGCTAGGACTAGGCTTTTACAGTAATTGTCTTGAAGCTTGTTGAGGTTGGATTTCTTATTAAAAGTAAAAGGAACTTAACATGTTAATGTAACGGGAAAACAAAAAGTTAGCAAAGTTGCTTTATTGTTATTGAAATGATTTATGCAAACAAACAAAACGGCCATACATAGCAAACAGGATAAGGAAAGCAACCATTAAAAAGAATATTAAACTAACAAAATAAACAAGAATTGAACATTTGAAATGTATTTCAAGTTTTACTGGGAACATAATGCATATTGCAGAACTGTTAACAAAGCAGAAATAGATAGTCCTTGTGTTTCTTGCCCCTGGAAGCTGGGCACATTACCCTTGGTCATTTTGGCTGCTGCTGCTGTTGGTTCCGGATTTGGATTTGTTGAACGACCGACTGTCGCTGCTGCTGTTGGTCCAGCATTTGGATTTGGTGTGGAACGACCGACTGTCGTTGCTGGCAGCAGCGACAGTCGACAGTCCTGGCAGGCTGCTGCTGTTGGTCCAGGATTTGGTGTCCGACAGCACCCTGTCCTGGCTGCTGCTGTTGGTCCAGGATTTGGAATTGGTGTCCGACAGCACCCTGTCCTGGCTGCTGCTGTTGGTTCAGTAATAGGATTCGTTGTCCAACAGTACCCTGTGGAACAAACGACTGTTGCTGCTGCTCTTGGTCCTGCATTTGGATTTGTTGTGGAACAAACGACTGTTGCTGCTGCTCTTGGTCCAGCATATGGATTTGCTGTGGAACAACTGACTGTCGCCCCTGGCAGCAGCGACAGTCGCCATCACCCTGTGGAACGTCCGGCTGTTGATGCTGCTGCTGTTGCTGCTGCTGTTGGTTCGTGATTTGGATTTGTTGTCCGACAGCGCCCTCCTGAACGAGCGGCTGTTGCTGCTGTTTGTTCATGATTTGTAGTTGTTGTGGAAAGAACTTCTGTTGTTGTTGTTGCTGTTGTTGCTGCTGTTGTCCAACAGCACCTGGCAAGGCAGGGGTTCCCTGGTTGTTGTTCCCTTGTTGCGGTTCCTGAGTTCTATAATTCTGCTGGAATTCTGTAAAGCCAGTGTATGAAAGAAGGCTGTTAATGAGTTGGGTGAGGTATCCTAGGATTCTAGATGACAGCTCAAACGTTTAAGCCACTACTTCAGGGTATTGCTCGACAATGCTTAATAGCTTGGCACCTCAAGACTTCAGACATCCAATTGTCCTGCTCATATGATATTGTAATATACAATATGATATGATATCTAAATCGCCCAGGTTTGCTCTGTCGTTATGATATAGCTTTATATCCATGAAACGATTTACAGTGTTATATAGCGTCATAGCGCCGTCATATGGTGAGGTCATCTGATGGATTCAAGTATGGTGTTCAGGTATGTTGTCTAATGAAAGAGGGTAGGTGGAGAATTGTCTAATCCTTTTGTACAGCCTCTGCTCCAAATGTTTCACATCGGCCTAATATAGCGCCACCAGGAGGCAGATCTTTGTGAAACACTTTTTTTGAATAGCCTATTATTACTCCTACAGATTTTGTCCAAACCTCACGCAAATCGCTACACACCATCTCTATAGTCATATGATCAAGTCATATCTGTCAGATCTTTCATATTCCATTTTGATTGGCTTCCAAGATTGGAGTAGCCTGTTTTGCATAAAATGTTGCAAATCATGAATGCAGCGTCTGATTGCTGTGAAACTTTGCATGCAAATTCCCACTTGGCCAAAGAAGAAATGCCACCCCAAATCGGTCTCATAGTGGCGCTACAACAGCCCACTACATGTTTTGGCCTATAACTCTTGAACCGTAGGTTGTACAATCAAAATATTTTATATTTTGATTGAATCATGACGCAACTCTCCATATAGGCCCCTGTTTACATTTTCGGCCATTTTGTGTTTTCTTCAAAACACACTTTTTGCTACTACTCCTATAGATTTAGTCCATAACGCACGTGGGCACGCACACACACACAGGGGCCCCTCTGTGCCACAGGCGCACCACTGCGCCGCCCCCTCTGTGTACCTATTGGCTGGGCTTTAAACAGCCATAACTCCAGTTCCTAGCATGCTAAACTTCCCAAACTTGTTAGGTGCTCTTAGACGGCCAATAGGGACAGCCTGCAATTGCTTAAGCCCCACGCCCTCTGTGTTCCCATTGGCTGAGCTTTAAACAGCCATAACTCCAGTTCCCAGCATGCTAAACTTCCCAAACTTGTTAGGTGCTCTTAGACGGCCAATAGGGACAGCCTGCAATTGCTTAAGCCCAACCCCCTCTGTGTTCCTATTGGCTGGGCTTTAAACAGCCATAACTCCAGTTCACTGCATGCTAAACTTCCCAAACTTGGTAAGTGCTCTTAGATGGCCAATAGGGACAGCCTGTAATTGCTTAAGACCCGCCCCCTATGTGTTCCTATTGGCTGGCCTTTAAACAGCCATAACTCCAGTTCACAGCATGCTAAACTTCCCAAACTTGGTAGGGGCTCTTAGACGGCCAATAGGGACAGCCTGTAATTGCTGAAGCCCCGCCCCCTCTGTGTTTCTATTGGCTGGTACCACCTGAACCAGCGCCTACACATCAATACAGTAGTATGTATGAGCACGCCATAAACAGCTGCAGCTGATTGCAACAAAAAGATGCAAAACATGCAACCAATTACACTAATTAAACACAAACAGGAGACAGTGCAACACATGCTGCACTTAAACACACACACACACACACACACACACACACATGGGCCCAATGCAGTCAGCACACTCATCAAATAGATTAGTGCCGCCTTAATACCAGCGCCCATTAAATACAGTATTACCACCTGAATGCCAGCGTCCACACATCAAATAGAGTAGTACCGCCTGAAAACCAGTTCCCACGTAGGTACCGCTTACTCACACTGCACTGGGTGTGATTTTATATATATCATTTTTATATTTATATATATATATATTTTTACTTAACACTGCATGGACACCTCGGTAGGCCTACTTGGAAAGAAAGAAGGACAATAAAAAAATAAAAAAATAATATGCTATTACCGTATTGTCAGACAGTCTCTCATCATCATAATAACCAAATGGACTATTCGCTCTGTGTGTATTATATTCTTACATTTTAACACCAGATAGGCTATGCCTGCGTTCAATGTGAGCTGACTTTGACTCAAGTGGTTTTCTTGTGGGTGACTAACTTTTACCTGGGTCACTTTCAAGTAGTTTACTTTTAAACAAAGTAGGCTATAGGTTTTGAGTACTTTATTGTACTTTACAGCACTTACTGTCTATACCTGGTCAGGACTGAGCTAAAGGGAGTGTCGCATACAGTGGTGGAAAAAGTACTAAAACATTTTACTCGAGTAAAAGCATCAATAGTAATACTACGATGTAGAAATACTCTGTTACAATTAAAAGTCCGGAATTCAAAATGTACTCGAGTAAAAGTACAAAAATAGGCCTATTGTATCAAAATGTACTTAAAGTACCTAAAGTAGAAAGTACTCATTATGCAGAATGTCCCATTTCACAAGTTTTCAAATGTATACAAATCTTTTGAAAATGGCCGAAGGGCTGAAGTGGTTAATGTATGTTTTGTAATAATAATCAAAATCTACAAAAGTTTTCAAATAATTGCAATGGAGTAAAAGTACAATATTTGCCTCTGAGATGTAGTGGAGTAGAAGTACTTAGTTACTTTACACCCCTGGTATATAACTCATCCCAAACATCAGTCTTCCATCGCCCGGAGCGAGAAACCAATTCTGTGTGCCCCCCCCCCCCCCCCCTCTCTCTCTCACACACACACACACACACACACACACATACACACACACACACACACACACACACACACACACACACACACACACCTCCTATACTTCAGAGAAACAGTAAAACACTTTTATCCGCTCCATATGGAGTCCCAAAGCTCAATGCTTTATTGACTGTTAGATTTATTTCATTTAATTTTGCGAGAAGAGAGGAAACCGGTCGCGAACTAAACCGTTACGCGATGAGACGACAAAAGTGGAAGAAATAGCCTATACTGTTACCTAGTCTACACGAAACCGTTCTGCAGTGGTGTAAAGTAACTAAGTACATTTACTCAAGTACTGTACGTACTTAAGTACAATTTTGAGGTATTTTTTTTACTTTACTTTAGTATTTCCAGTTTTCAGTACTTTTACTTATACTCCACTACCTAAGAGGAAAATATTATACTTGTACTCCACTACAATTATTTGAAAACCTTTAGTTAGCCTACTATTACTTTTTATATTTTGATTGTTATTACAACACATGCATTAACCACTTCCCTATATAGGCTACTTCGGCTATTTTCAAAAGTATACATTTTGAACACTCTTTCTGCATTCTGCATAATGAGTAGCCTACTTTTACTTTTGGTACTTTGATTACATTTTGATGCCGATACTTTTGTACTTTTATATATATTATTATATATTATTATATATTATATTCACACAGTCTAAAATAGGTCTATAATCGCAATCAAAGACGGGAAGTTTGGGCTAAAATGTCCTTCCGTGTACCGTTATTAAGTTTGCCGTTAGCCTAACAGTTAGGAATCAATTAATGATTGCTATGCCCAAAACAATTTGCCCTCATTAAAAAAGTACGAAACATCAAATTTGGACATTTAAACATGCAGTTTGGCATGGGTTTAAATGTACATTTTCTGTTACAAGAGCTCAGATTCTACCTATAGTCTATACAGAATAATTCGATTTCATAACATTTCTTGTCACACATTTGGTCTGGTTTCTGCATGTGTTACAGACAGTAACTTACAGGCCTATAGTTTTAAATAGCATAGCATAAAATAAATGATTAAATAGGCTAATTTATTCTCCTTATACGGTGTCGCTCTACCGAAGAGAACCGATCCTTTTGGCAAATGACACCGTTGTACGACGGAGTATAAATTAGCCATAGGCTACATTGCGGATGAGGCTTTCAGTATTATTGTAGGCCGTGAGACTGCTGTGAGAATAGGCTATACACTCCTCGCCTCATTGTTTGTTAATTTACCCATTTGCAGTGGTGTAAAGTAACTAAGTACTCAAGTACTTAAGTACAATTTTTATAGGTATGTTTTACTTTACTGGAGTATTTCCAAATTTCAGTACTTTTACTTCTACTCTCAGTTCAATTAGCTGCCATAGGGATGGATGCTTTAGTGCGTGATGCCCCCCCCCCCCTCTCCCCCCGGGGTCACAGGTTCAAATGGGTGCGTTTTACTAATTGAATATTAACCGTGCATTTCACCGTTTCCTCCAACAACCTTCACATGTTGGCACTTGGCAGTGGTGCGAGCAGGCCTACATTTACTTGAGTGTATGAAATAGCCTACATTTTTTTTGTATCTGTAGCCTACTTCCTACTTGAGCTATTTGTATTTTTGGATTATTATAACTTTCACCCTTATTTAAAATATAGTGGAAAACAGCAGATCTACAAGCTCACAGCCTATTAAGCAAGATGTGATGTATTGTGAGCTTGTAGATCTGCTATTTTCACTATTATTTATATTTTTTTGGAAAATTCTGGAAATGCTTGTATTTTTATGAAATTAATTTCATAATTTTTACTTTGTAATTGGTTTCAATTGTAGTTGAGTAATAATTCCCCAGGAGTAGGCGGCGGCCTATATACTTTGACTCAAGTACTGAGATTAAGTTTAGCCTACTACTTTGTCCACTGGTAGGCTACTTGCCAGTTGACATTAGCACACTGCGCGCGCGCGTGCGCACACACGCGCACACACACACACGCACACGCACACGCACGCGCGCACACACACACACACACACACACACACACACACACACACACACACACACACACACACACACACACACACACACACACACACACACACACACACACACACACAGCTCTTTAACCCATTAAGACCTGAGGCCGATAGCCTACTACAAATGCCCAGTTTAGTAGTTCTCACACACTTACAAGATTTTTCAAAAATAGCAGATGTATAGGCTTATACAAGCTCGCAGCGCGGCACGAAGTGAAGCGCTGTGAGCTTGTATATCTGCTATTTTTGAATAGCCAACACTAACATCTAAAATGAACAGATGCTTTACCGCGGTGTTGGTGTAGAAACTGACCAATAAGTGTCCATTTATTTACGATCCGGGGTTAATATATATAGGACTGTAGTCGTCCTATATAGCTATAGATTTTGCTGTGAGAAATTCGCAGTGTTTTTTTTACTATTGCACACGAGTTGGTGAACTAGACGCACCTCAGACGCGCTTTCCTGATCTGATCTGCTGCGTTAAATTATGTGCAAAGTTCACATCTTTTCGGTAACACGAAATGCACGGGTCTGGAGGAGCGTTTGTTCCTATACAATTATTCTTAATTTGCCATTTTTTCGAAAGAGATAATAATTATAATAAATGCATTAATTAATTAATTAAAAAAAAAAACTGAATGCATCTATTTTCGTTTCTTTTGTGTGATTGTGTCCAATCACTGTGCGTATAGAAATCATTCTCCAAAACAAATGTCTTGTTTCATATGCTTGGAAAGAATTGAGGGTTAGTTGTCCAGCCGTTGTGCACATGCGGCGGACAACAGGAAACTATTAGAAACGCTTCGTCACAATATGGATGGAGCAGATTGATTGAGATTAGTGTGCTTGTTTAGCCTGGAAACTGTCAAAAATCGCAGTCAATTTGTGTCTATATATAGGTTATTATAATTACTGTTTTATTACAAATAATAAATGCGGCAAGGACTCGCACACAAAATGTAATTCAGACTATTATCTGGTATTTTAAAAGGTTTGTGAGGAAATTCCAATCGACTTTATTGCAATGACTAATGCATCAAATATCAACAATATGACTGTTAATTAAAAACCCATTCAATCCAGTTACGCATCTGTGTCATTTTCGATTTGAGCTGTAAGCGTGCGTAATGTAACCATTATTTTATACTTTGGCTATTCAAAAATATAATTTCTACAATATAGCGCGGCACTGCTATGATGAGCTTGTAGATTTGCTATTTTTGAAAAATCTTGAAAATGTGTGCAAATCTTTGAATACGTATATATATTTTTGAAACAACATTTTTAACTCAAATCTTTGCTTCTGGGGGGTCCCTGGAACAAAATATGTTGAGATATCCTTGACATGAAAAAGTTTGAGAAACACTGATATAACAACGTTGGATTTAGAAGACGTTTCTAGAATCGGCCGCTGGTCTTAATGGGTTAACTCTGAGAATGTACACATGCATTTATCTCAGAGTTTGTTAGTTGTGTGTGTTATCCTTTTAGCTCAAATGTTTGACTGTATACCTCCTGCTGTTTCTGTCTTCAAGTATTCAATCAATCAATCAAAACATCGAGGATTTTTACTGCACTCATTAAAAATATATAGCTCAACTTTTCTCGCTATTGAATTTGTGTTGGGTAGCCTATCAGATTGTTGCACGTTTGACCCAATAAGCTAGAATAGCGTGTTCATTATTATTATTAATATTATTAATAATGCACTTAACCGGTTATAAGCGTTTATTAGTAGTTTATGTAAATCTATTTGTAAAATTTGAGAATATTTTGTCAATTACCTCATAGATTACAAAATCTTATTTTCAAGTTAAATGCAAAATGTTATTTGCTATTTATTGATATATATATATATATATATGTATATGTATATGTATATGTATATGTATATATATATATATATATATATATATATATATATATATATATATATATATATATATATATATATATATTATATTATGGTTCCAGTATTATTATTATTAATAATAATTGTAATATTATTATTATTATTATCTTGGTGTAATAGAATAATTATATTTCCCCTACAAAAACGTAATGTGTGTTTGGAGACGGTTGCGTGTGTCCGGCTGTTATGATGAGGCCATATTTATATTAAACTCCAGATGTAGCCCATAAACCAACGCTCTGGGTCTGGAGGACGCTGTTGTCCCAACACGCACACAGACCTGACCCAGACCCTCACACTGACGGGCCCGTCGCTAAACTGGAGAAAACGCGCTCCCTTGAAGCGTATAAGATAAACCAGTGGTTCTCAACCTGTGGGTCCCGACATGATTATTTGGGGGGTCCCCTGATGACAGTAAAGTATAAGTGACAATTCAATGATTTTTAAAATCTTTTAAATACTTGATTAAAAATTGGCCAAATTGTCAAATAATATAAGAAAGAGGCAAAAATAGTGAAAATAGCCGATCTACAAGCTCACAAGGCCTGGCAACGCTCAAATATGATTGTTTTGGGGGGTCTCGGCCTTAAAAGGTTGAGAACTAAACGACTATCGGCCTTCGCAACGTTTTCCAGCCATGCATGCAACCAATGCATGTAAGGCTGGAAAACATTGCAAATGAAAGTCTATCAAGTCACTTGCCATACACTTGATTCAAGTGTATGGCACTTGATAGACTTTCTGGACCCTTTTTTGTCCCCTTCAACCAAATAATGTGGTGTTGATGATCGGGCCACCTGTCGTGTTTCGGGGCTTTGCATGGCTTCTCAGCTGTTGTTGGGTGGCACTGTAATAATGCCACTTTTCCCCCCAATCCCTAATGATGCCTTCAACGGCCTTCGCACGGTTAAATAATCTCCACTGCTGAGTGTTCATTTTTATCCATATTACTCCAAGAATGTATATGGTAACCAAATGGACACCATTTGGTTCCATTTGTACACTCTCGGAGTTAAAGGAGTATAGTTCACCCAAAAATATGACTTATTTTCTATCAATTACACTACACCCCATGAAGCCTTGAATTCATGCCGATGTTTTTGTTTTTGTTGCATTCCTGAGCCAATAACTTAAGTCAGTTGATCTAACTTGATCAGTCAGTAGGAGACATCAAATTACTGGATCAGGAATGGGACAAAAACAAACAAGTCAAGGCTTCATGGGGTGTGTAATTGATAGAAAATACGTCATTTTTGGGGTGAACTATACTCCTTTAAATTAACCCCGATAATTGTATGAAACGCCAGCGCTTTACTTGATGCAAGGACAACGATAACATTATTGCTGGACGTTCACAATGCAATGTCCTATAACCCTTTATAAACCGGTAAATATGGGGCCATGGAGTTTGGGGGCCAACAGGTCCCCCGGCGTGGCGCACGATGGAGCCCTTATGCACGTTGGAGACCTTGAGCTCCAAATGCCACCAAGCCAGCCCAGGCCTATGGCGTGGACGGTATATGTGACGGTGCTATTTTATTTTATCCAACAACATGGACAAGCGACAAATCCACACAATGACAAAGTTATCTTATAGGATTATTATTATACATCAATTATACAATAAGGCTGCATTTTGCGGATGGCCCAGGTTGTGTTTTTAATTCAGGCCGAGTCATTCACGGTGAGGTGATAATCAGAATCAGAATCAGAAATACTTTATTGTCACATCTTAGAAAATGCTTTACAGTAAAAGGGTGAAATATATTTGCCAGGGCTCCTCAGACTTGCAGTTCATAATAAAAAAAACACAATACAACTATATATATCAAATATATTATAGTTCTTCTGCATGGGGGGGCATTTTTCCATCAACTTTTCTCCCGAGTCAGTTCATTTAACGCTGGATTGGCCCAAGCAGCAGCAGAGTCCAGTTTAGGGTTTAGTCTTCCATCCATCCAGACAGACCATCAGGGCGAGCATGTTTCCCTCGTCAGCCATTGGACGATACATTTTGGCTTCTCTCGCTTTCCCCGCGCCTCATTGGACAGCGCCGGGGTTTGACAGGAGGGGGCTGGCCCTCATGATCCTGTGCTGCAAAAAAGTTCTCCAGAAGTGAGTATCAATCAGACATCAAGTCAGAGAGAGAGGGACAGTCAGGGAGAGGAAAAGAAAGACAAGGGGGGACGATCTGATCGGGACAAAAAAACAGGGCGACATCAGGGCAAAGCATCAAAACCAGGGCCGGACTGGGACAAGTTAAAAAAACACTGTCTGATGAGCGACACGTTCCCGTGCGTCACCGGGATGGAACACGACAACACCAAGCTCAGAAGAAGAAGATCGCAACACCGCTGATTCTAGTCACAAGTTGTGGGATTACTACTTTGGACACTTTCTTTTTTGGTGAGTTTCGGTCCCCGGCTGTAATAAAACAGTGACGTATTCTTCGATCTGTTGTGTTTTGTTGCTGCTGCTCGTGGACGCGTGGACGAGGGGAGTTTTGTTGTGTTTTTTTTTGGGGTGCTTTTCCTCCTTCCTTCCGTCCTTTCCCCCCCCCGATCGGGTGGATTTTGTCCCGTTGAAGAGAGAAGATAATGACTGACAGGAGACGCTCTGCCGCAGCTCTGAGCTCCAGAGCCCACGCGTTCTCCGTGGAAGCCCTGATCGGCTCGAACAAGAAGAGAAAGCTGCGCGGCTGCTGGGAGGACGAGAAGGAGCTGGAGTTGTCTATGGAGAGCCTGGATGCCACAGACGGCTCGGCGGACCCGGCCTGTCTGGATATCGACCCGGGTCAGTCAGTGCGCCAAACTAACATGCGTTTTCATTTAACTCATTATGAGACCTGCTGAGGCCGATTCTACAAATCTTCTAAATTGTCTTCTAAAATCCTAATGGTTTTCTGGAAAAAAAATGTTTTGATATATAGGCTAACAGTGGATCTCAAACTTTTTTTTTCATGTCAAGGAACCCCCTTGACATGAAATTGATATGTGTTGTTTGGCCGCGGACCCCCCCATCTCAAAATATTTTGTCCCCCAGAAGCAAAGATTTGAGTTACAAATAATCGCTTTAAAAAAAGTTCTCGACTCATCATCATGCTTGGATTATATTGAAGATATGTATGAATAATAATAATACAGGTAATAGTAGCCTAATAATAAATAATAATGATAGTAGTAATAATAATAATAATAGTAATAGTAGGCCTAATAGTAATGCTAGTACTAATACTACTAATAATAATTGGAATAATAATGGGAATACTGAAAATATAACAATCTCATTTGCTTTAAGAGATAACTGTAAAGCAATTCGAGTTATTCGACTGTTTACTTTTGGGGGTTAAGCTAAGAAGGTATACGAGGTTGATTCCAACCATAATTTGACATACAGGCCTGTAGAGTGGCCCTGGTGCAATATCTCAGAATATTATTCTACACCGCCTATAGGCTATATTGTTCAATTCCACGCTTAATTAACAGCAAATCAGCATGTAATCTATCAATAACAGGCTACAGTATTTGCAATGCAAATATTCTGCTATATTTTCTGCTATTATTATATTGCCCTTTGCAGAGAGCAGTTTATAACTAAGGTTATTGCGCAATAAATTAGACGTTTGCCCGGGACCCAAACTAGTGAAAATAGCAGATCTACAAGCACACAACACGTTGCTTCGCGCCGCGTTGTGAGCTTGTAGATCTGCTATTTTCACTACTCCTTAAACATGTTTTTATTTATTCATGGCAATTATTCGTTTTTTATTTATTTATTATTATTAATGAAATACCTCATACCTTTTTAATTGATGGAAAGTTGTGATTTTTTTTTTTGTTTTGTTTAAACCTTTCTTTTAAATCTTTTGAAATAATATATGTATTTTTAAATATGAATAAAAAAGGGGGTTATTTTCTCGTGACCCATAAAAATTGGTCTACGACCCAAACATGTGTCCCGACCCACTGTTTGGGAAACAGTGTGTTAATGCACACTGACCTTTCACAACAAGATGTCAGTGAGATCCACGGGGAGAACAGGGGCCATGTCTATATGGTATTATGTAGGCCTACATTGTATGCATGAAGGCTACGCGACAGTGGTTCTCAACCTGTGGGTCGGGATCCTCAGGGCGGTCCCCACATGATTTTCGGGGGGTCTCCAGATGACAGTGAAGTGACAATTTAAGGACTTTTAAGACCTTAAAAACAAAAAAAATAAGACTATTACTGTTATCAAAAGTAATCAACAAACTATACAGGCCTAAACACTGGTCAAACATTAGCCAAATTGTCAAATAATATAAGAAAGAGGCAAAAATTCTCACAAAGCCAGGCTTTGTGAGCTTGTTGATCTGCTATTTAAAAAAAAAATGCTGTCAAATAGAAGTGGAAAACAGTCTAATCAAGGATTTTCCTGGGAGTGTATAGGCCTAAAGTATAGGAATGACGCGCGTAAACGTGGCCAATATTTATTTAATTTAAATATACAGTACATAAAAGTAAATTGAGCCAAGCTGCTAAAATAATATACTAACAAAGACATTTTCAACGAACATTATTTTAGCAGCTTGACTCAATTTACTGTATTAATTGCCTAACGAGTAAAAAACATATTATAGCCTAATTGAATTATTACGTTCTGCTCTATTGGTTTACCAAATTGTCATTTGAATTAATTTAGCCCATACACATTGGAGTTAAAATACATTATATTTGTGTTCATAATTTATCTCAAACATTCCAAAATCAGAACCTATATAATTTATTTGTCTTTGGAGAGTGATTCAATGCGCGCGGCATGCAGACACAATCCAAAGGCGAAAGGAATGATTTCAATAACACAGTGGTTCTCAACCTTTTCAGGCCGTGACCCCCCAAAATAATCATATTTGAACTGGGGATCTCTGGGGGTCCCGACCCACAGGTTGAGAACCACTGTATAATACAGTCACCTCCTGTCTGTTAATACAGTCTGTATTAACAGACAGGAGGTGACTTTTCACCTCTACATCGCTAGCTTTATTTGGAGCTTAATTGAGACGCACACAGCAGCTGTGCAGGTTTTTTTTTTATTTCATTTATGCTTCTTTAGAAACACGAAGAAAACACTTAATGAATTCCTGGTCTAGTGAAGCTTTAATTTATAAGCAATAGGCTATAAGCTATAAGAGTGCATTGATGTGACCTTATACACCATGGGTTCAATATCTCAAGTTTACACCCAGTAGTAGGCCTAATGTTTATTTATCCTACATAATTATCACTCATGAAGTTTTACAAAAATATACACATTATTCCATCTAACATAATGGTGTAAATCATAATTCATTGCGCCTTAATTTTTTGGTCAAATGTGTAATTGCAGGCCTAAAATAAGTATAATCTCCCATTTCCGAACACTGTGGTGGACATGACCTTCCGAAAAGGTCTGTGGCCAAAAATGTCTGTGGCCGGAAAAAAAAAATCTAAAAGCTATACCAACACGTCTTGGGTGTTGTTTGCTTGTAGATCTGTTCTTTTCGGCAAAGCGACGCCGTCTTGCGACGAAGACCCTGCAAACGTTAGACAGTGTGTCAGTCAGTCAGCCTATCCACGGCGGTATAGGCCTAATAAACAGTGATGGAAGAAGTACTCACATGTTTTATTTAAGTAAAAGTATCAATACTGCAATGTAGATTATACTCTGGGCTGTTACAAGCAGAAGTAAAAGTACAAAAGTATCGGCATCAAAATATACTTAAAGTACCGAAAGTAAAAGTACTCATTGTGCAGAATAGAATGCCCCATTTCACAAGTTCAAAATGTATAAAAAATATTTTGTAAATAGCTGATCTACAAGCTCACAATGCGTTGCATCATACTATTGTGAGCTTGTAGTCATGCTATTTTCAAATGGCCGAAATATATATATACTGCTGAAGTGGGTTAAGGTGTGTTTTGTAATAATAATTCAAATCTACCTTTTATCTCCAAGTAAAAGTAGACTACTGAAAATTTATTTTTTACTTAAGTGGAAATATTCCACTTAAGTAAAAAATAACTCAAAACAGTACAGTGAGTAAATGTAGCCTACTTAATTACTGTACAACACTGCCTATAAACACAGCAAAGAATCAAATCATTGATCTATATGAGTCTATGTTTACTTTGTGAAAACAGTGGTTCTCAAAGTGGGGTCCGGGGACCCCCAGTAATCCTTGAGGGGGTTCCATGGGGGGTCCCTATAGCAAAATTAGTGCATCAAAATCAGTTTAACCACTTTAACCCTGCGTTACTGCGTATACTGGCTATTTTCAAAATATCTTGAAAACATTTTGGAAAAACTTGGAATAATTTTGATCTTGTCCCCCTGGCACAACATATTTTCAGATGGGGGTCCGTGGTCAAATAGCATATGAATCCGGGGGTCCTTGACGTGAAAAAGCTTGAGAAGCATGACTGAGTTACATGAGGCCCGTCTTGGGGCCCCGAGCCGTGGTCCTGTCTTTCTTGGGAGTTTGAAACGCGGGACTGTTTTAAGGCAGGGGTCTTCAACGCTTTCCAGGGCCCCTTAGCTGAGAGAGAGATGAAGCAGGGACCCCCACTATATAATATTAAATTGTGTTTTCATAGATTATATAGATGGCTTCATAGACTTGTTTGTCATCACTGTCGAGTTGGATTCATGTGAATGTGCACTTTCAGACATTTAACCACTTCAAACCGTCAATAGCCTACTTGGCTTAAACTTGACCTTTCACACTGCACTTGGTCTGCTCTTTTTCCATCTACACCAAACCTCTTTGCCAAAAATAGCAGATCTACAGGCTCACAACACCTCTCATTGTGAGCTTGTAGATCTGCTATTTTCGCTAATGTTCTCCTCAAAATAGGGATGTTGAGGTTCAAGTGGTTAGTGTAAAAAATAAAAAATAAATCCTATCACACAAAGATTTGGTGACCCCCCTAGGGGTCCCGGACCCCCTGTTGAAGACCCCCGTTTTAAGGGGGTGCCGCTGATTGAAAAGCAACGGGTTCTCTCGGGTCTCCGAGGTCCATCTTATTAGCAGCCAGTTTCCTGGCGGCTCCGTTTGACGCGTCATTGAAAAAGAAGCGAGTCTCTGCGGTCGGATTATTATGTGGTTTTTGAAGAATTCTCTCACTGAATGGCTTTTTTTCCCCCTTTCGAGTTGACAGGTCATATAACATCTTTATTAGCCTTTAGACAAGTCGAGGACTGAGGGAGAGTTCAATTGAAAAATCTGAGAAATGCAAATAAGTGAAGCCAATCTAACATTCCTCACTTGCGCAGATCTTTTCCTACGTGTGGGATTTTATACCAGTTAATTTAGCATGGGCTTGAGTCGATTGTGTACTTGTGTGCGCACACGCTTTCCTTCAGCTTTGACCTATTAAGCCAGTGGTTCTCAACCTGTGGGTCGGGACCCTTAACCCAGGGGGGTCCCCACATGATTTTGGGGGGGTCCCCAAACGACAGTGCAAGTGACAATTTAGAACTTTCAAGACCTTTTTAATACCTTTTTTTAATTTGTGTTTTACCATTACTGCATCAAAAGTAATCAACAAACTATACTGTAAAAACTGGTCAAACATCAGCCAAATTGTCAATGATATAAGAAAGAGGCAAAACATTTGAAAATAGCCGATCTACAAGCACAAGTTATGAGCTTGTAGATCTGCTATTTTCACAATATTTATCTGGCGGGTCCCCAGTTCAAATATGATTATTTTGGGGGGTCATGGCTTGAAAAGGTTGAAAAGCACTGCTATAGGCCCACAGGGCAAATATTTTATAATAATGTAAATGATGACCCAAAAAAGCCACCAAGAATGCAGTATAGTTTGTGGAATCACCCAATCAGACATCTCTTTATTCACAAATAAACTTCTCAAACTGCATTTATTTGCTTTTCGTGGTAGGCTACCATTACAAGGCGGACTTTTTCATTTTCACATATAGGTGCTACTGTGTGGGTGCCGTTGAACTCTATAACGTCAATTAAGAACACATAGTCCAGTTAACCTGTTTTAAGTAGCCTAGGTTGGCTAGTTTCTTTCATAAATTGCTTTAGCATGTCCACGTTTATACCAAATGCTGGCTTTAAACAGTGGTGGACAAAGTACTCAGCCCCAATAGGCTACTTGAGTCAAAGTATAGATACTACTGGTCAAATATTACTAAGTAAAAGTTGCCCAGTAAAATTTGTACTTGAGTTAAAGTACTGGAATACTTGCTTTTAGAACTACTCAAGTATTCAAAAGTACAAATTACAAAAAATATCAATAATGGTGAAAATAGCAGATCTACAAGCTCACAACACATCACATTGCAACACAGTGTCAGCTTGTAGACTATTATTAACTATTTTCACTATAGGCCTATGTTTAAAATAGGGCTCACGTTAATTCATATTGTAGCTTACCTTTTCCCTTAAATGGAGTCAAACGTACAATATTTGTCTATAAATGTAATAGCAGAGTGAAAGTCATATCCAAAAATACAAATACTCGGGTAAAGTACAGATACTCAAAAAAATGACTGAAGTACTCAAGTAAATGTACTTAGATGCTGTCCTCTACTGCTGATAACAGAGTGTTGAACACATTATATGTTGAACACATTATATGAGCCGGATTAAACCTTTTTACGGCCTCCTCCTTTCCCGGGTCTCAATCACAGCTGAAACAGGTGGTCGTCAATGTGGGGTTGGTTTTACTTTAGCAATTTCATGGTTGGCAAAGATAACTGCGGCCCGCTTTAAAACTTCATTAAGACCTGATTCTACAAATGCCTTCCAAATCAGTATTTCTCACACTTTCAAGATTAAAAAATAAAAAATAAAAAATAAAAAATAGCAGATGTACAAGCTCACAGCACGGCACGAAGTGACACACTGTGAGCTTGTATCTGCTACTTTGGATTGGCCAACGCAAAAATCTAAAATGACACAGATGCTTTCCCAGTTTCAATGGGTTAAAACTTCATTAAATGCATCTCCCTATTGCTTAAATTAAGGTCCATCCAAGGTCCATGTGCTACACCTGAAATAGCAGATCTACAAGCTCACAGTGCTTTGCATCGCTATGCGTTGTGAGCTTGTAGATCGTCCATTTCCGTCTAATTTAGACTAATCGGCTATATTCGACAATACTGCTACTATACGATGTATATAGGCCTATACTTCACTGTGTATGGTATAGCCTCTATATAACTTCTAGCGCCCAGCTGAAAATTCTCGTCAAGAGG
>NC_137618.1:12966142-12976142 GCF_963280865.1 Gymnoscopelus braueri | reverse complement strand
TTGCAAGGAACGTCTACGGTACGTACGGTACGGTACGGTACGGTACAGTACAGTACAGTACAGTACAGTACAGTACAGTAGAGTACAGTAGAGTACAGTAGAGTACAGTACAGACCGTACAGTACAGTAGAGTACAGTAGAGTACAGTACAGTACAGTAGAGTACAGTACAGTACAGTACAGTACAGTACAGTCCAGACCGTACAGTACAGTACATTACAGTACAGTACGTACAGTACAGACCGTACAGTACAGTACAGTACAGTACGTACAGTACAGTACAGTACGTACAGTACAGTACAGTACAGTACAGTACAGTACAGTACAGTACAGTACAGTACCGTACCGTACAGTACAGTACGAACTGCGCATGCGTCGCATGTGCCCGTGTGTGTGCGCACACGCTGGCTCTGTGTGTGCGTGCACGAGACGACTCGCGCTAAACGTTGCGTGTGTGTGTGTGTTTGCGACGGGACCCGGGGGGTTCCGCGACGGGGGGGTGTGTGGGGGGTTGCCCGTGGGGGGGGGTGACCGCGGGGGGTGCCGCGGGGGGACCCGCGGGGGGACCGCGCTACAGGACGTGCAATAACCTTCACCGGGTATGGTCTAGTTCTCAGTAATTACAACAATTCCGCCATCACCTTTCACAATAGCGTTCTGCTGTTCATGCATCTGATCGTGTGCCAAAGCAGAGAACTTGTGCAATGACAAAGTTCCCCTTGACAAATTCACGATGGGTATCTGGGGAATCATTTGGAAGTTCCTGATGGTCCGTTACATGCACTGTCAACCATCTAATATGCTATTTTTGAAGAATGAGTTTTGCTACAAAAATATTAAATAAGTGTGAACCCAGTAATATGATCTCATGTGAAAGAATACCCCTGAAAACATAGGTAGAGACACCAACATCATGAGGCTCAGATGAAGCACTTTGGAGTAACACTGGTTTCAATCAAATTTGCCATAAAAACAGACCGTAATCTGCTAAATTAATCTACAGAAACTGAAAATGTCAAAGTATTGCTGCGTTACAATTTGGATTTCATCAAAACAAACTTGTTTCACATTCAAAAGTGATGAGGTGTCAAAGATTGGAATACAAAACCTAATTGAACCAAAAACGTTGGCGGCCATCTTTAATTCTCATTTTACGACCAGATCCCATGGGAAAAGTGCTTGGATCCGGCAAAATTTGAAATCGGCATACTTCAAACATGCCATATGCAAATTTTCACACTTTCTGCCGGAAGTGAACAACTGAGCCTTTTTTTGTTACATATTTCCCTCACTAGTAGGCCTGTATGTGGTTTGAGCTTAATTTATACGTGGGTGTCTTGTCATAAAAGAGCAGATCTACATGCTATACGCTGTTCTTTATGTTGTATAGGCTACTATACGGAGTACGGAGTAACTATAAATTAGGCTTTAGGGCTGCCATCGCACTGAAAAGATCTCTCAAGAACACGATGAAACGTCTGGGCCCCCGTCTCTTCTTGTCTCCCTCTCTGCGGTCTCTCCGGTCTTCTTGTCAGTGGTGTAAAGTAACTAAGTACATTTACTCAAGTACTGTACTTAGGTACAATTTTGAGGTACTTTTACTTTATTGGAGTATTTCCAATTTTCAGCACTTTTACTTCTACTCCATTACATCTCAGAGACAAATATTGTACTTTTTACTCCACTACAATTATTTGAAAACTTTGGTCACTAGTTATATTGTATATTATATTGTAGATTTTGATTATTATTACAAAACATACATTAACCACCATATACATTTTGGCCATTTGAAAATAGCTGACAAGCTCACAATGGTTGTGATGCAACGCATTGTGAGCTTGTAGATCTGCTATTTTCTAAATAATTTCATACATTTGAAAACTTCTGAAAAGTATACCAATACTATTGTAGGCTACTTCTACTCAACTACATTTTGAATTCTGGACTTACTTGTAATGGAGTATTTCATTGCAGTATTGATACTTTTACTTCAGTAAAAAAATTAGTACTTTTCCCACCACTGTTTCTTTCTTGTCTCTCTCTCTCTCTCTCTCTCTCTCTCTCTCTCTCTCTCTCTCTCTCTCTCTCTCTCTCTCTCTCTCTCTCTCTCTCTCTCTGCGGTCTCTCCAGTCTGTCCTCCCCTCCTCTTCCCGTCACTCGGCGCTGTGTGTCTTCATTTGCTTGGCATGTGTGTGTGTGGGTGTGTGTGTGTGTGTGTGTGTGTGTGCGCGCGCGCGCGCGCAGCTCGGTGGGTAAACCTGGGACGCTGTCCAGTGTGTGTCCGTCGGTAGCTTTGAATTTGCATAACCATTATTTGTATGGCCGGGCCTGCCAAGTCAACCTAGCCACTCATGTCAGAGCCCTCAATAAATAATACATTATTAGTTTCTGGTTCTGAGAAAGAGAAATAGCGCACTGAGAAATGATGTATTTGTGTTTAAATTGTTCCAGAGTAGGCCTAATAGGCCTACCTTTTAAATTGGCTATTTGTTGTAATGCTTGGACATTGGTTATTTAATCAGTTCTTTAGCTTATAGGGATTTTTTTAACTAAAGGCATTTGATGGTAATATGGAATAACAAATAAGCTTATATAGGCCCGTCTGTAATATATCCAAGTAGCCTACTAGACCTAATAGCCGTGGCTTCGAATCTGGATCAACCTTGAGGCTTGAATATTATATTATATTATATATATTAGACTCTTTCATTTAAACCTGTGGAACTTCTACTCGTTATTTTCGGAATAACATATTTTTAAGCAAGCATAAACCTTAATACTATAGCCTATAGCCTATGCGTGAGTAAAAATACAATATTTGTCTCTTCTTAGGTGTAGTGGAGTAGAAGTAAAAGTATTGACAATTGGAAATACTCCAGTAAAGTAAAAAGTAGGCTACCTCAAAACTGTTACTTAAGTACAGTACTTGAGTGAATGTACTTAGTTACTTTCCACCACTGAATGCGGTGTGTTTTTTGGAAGCAACGCGTTATTTTTTCTTCTAATCTCGTTGATCTCTCTCTCTCTCTCTCCATCAGACTCAGAGGCGAGTCCCGGCTCAGACGGAGAGGGTCTGGCCGAGAGGACGTCGTGCTCCTTCGGGTCCCCCGCGGACCACCTGGCCCCCCAGGCCAGTGGAGGAGGAGGAGGGGACCCCTCGCCCCCACCGGCCTCCATGGAGGAGATCCAGGTGGAGCTGCAGTGCGCGGACCTGTGGAAGCGCTTCCACGAGATCGGCACCGAGATGATCATAACCAAGGCTGGAAGGTAATTAACAGCAGAGTGGTGTAAAGTAACTATAAGTACATTTACTCAAGTACTGTACTTAAGTACAATTTTGAGTTATTTGTACTTTACTGGAGTATTTCCAATTTGCAGTGCTTTTACTTCTACTCTACATCTCAGAGGCAAATATAGGCCTACTATCATTTACACCACTATAATTATTTGAAAACTTTATTTAGCTACTAGTTACTTTGTAGATTTAAATTATTATTACAAAACATGCATTAACCAATTCAGCCCTATATACATTTGAAATCTACAAGCTCCATGCATTCTGAGCTTGTAGATCTGCTATTTTCAAAAGATTTGTATACATTTTCTACACTTGAAAACCTGTGAAATGGGACATTCTGCATAATGAATAGCTACTTTCTACTTTTGGTACTTTGAGTAGGCCTTCATTTTGATACCAATACTTTTGTACTTTAGTAGCCTACATTTGGAATTCCGGACTTTACTTGTAACAGAGTATTTCTACATTGCAGTATTGATACTTTTTTTTACTTAAGTAAAATGTTTTAGTATAGCCTACTTTTTCCACCACTGCACATACTGTACTTTAACTCCGAGTGTGTATACAAGTACAAAATGTAACCAAACGTTCAACATGAGGATGTTGCTGTGTAGGCTAGCCTACGCCGCCACCTATTCATGCCTGGTGCGTATTAATAATAGGCCTACTGTTGGTGGCTAAAAATACATCCAGAGTTTAGTTTAGGCCTACGAGCAGTATCGCACTCTGTGGCCATATATGGCGCACGCGCACCCTACGCATTTTACGCACAGTCGACACAGCACGTAAAATGCGGTTGAATTACTATTAACATGCACGTCGCAGTCGCAGGTTAAAGGGTTGAGTAAAGTTGGGGCCCATATATTTCAAAATCTGATAAGACAAGGGGCACACTGGGTCCCAAGATAAAGAGCAGGCGCGTGCGCGCGACGTGACCGCTGCAGTGCACACGGTATGTTTTTGAGGGGTGCTAATGTGTTGCACATGCACGGGGCAGCAGGGCTCCGGACGCTGCTGTCTAATCACGAGGCCTGCAGGAGCCTCCATGACGTGTGAGCGCGAGGGGGTTCCGGAAGCCTCGCCCCAAAACACGCTCACCCCCATTCTTTTCGCGGACCGCTCGCTCCCACCAGTGTTCTTGTATTCTTGTATTTGTTGTACTGAGGGGATAAGTTTAGAAATATGTTAAGGGTTAGGCACCGTTTTACTGAGGTTACGTTTAGGAATAAGGTTAGGTTTAGGCATAGTTTTTACTGAGGTTATGTTTAGGAATAACTTAGGTTAGGTTTAGGCATAGTTTTACTGACGTTTAGGAATATCAGGTGGCGACTGTTCCGAGGTCGCCGGATTTGCCCCGAGGCGACTGTGTTTTGGGGCGAGCGTTTTGGATTCCATCTGATCTCCATGGATCCTTGTGCTCTGCGAGGTGTGTCGGGGAATAGAGAGAGAGAGAGAGAGAGAGAGAGAGAGAGAGAGAGAGAGAGAGAGAGAGAGAGAGAGAGAGAGAGAGAGAGAGAGAGAGAGAGAGAGAGAGAGAGAGAGAGAGAGAGAGAGAGAGAGAGAGAGAGACCTGTTTCTAATTAATCTCTTTTCAAACATGTTTTTTTGGTTTTGTCGGTTCTTTTTTGGGCAACAATTACAACCCAAACCGAGCATATAACTTGACCTGCACAGTTCTCAGAGGAAACACCTCACTCTCTCTCTCTCTCTCATCTCTCTCTCTCTCTCTCTCTCTCTCTCTCTCTCTCTCTCTCTCTCTCTCTCTCTCTCTCTCGCCTGCGGCTCACACGACTTTTACGATGCAGCGTCTATTTTTCCCAAAGCACAGAATTATTCAGTCATATATGCATAATATAGCCTACAAACTTTTTTCTATGTAGTTCGGCGACGGTGACGCGTCAAAGAAAGGTGTTTTGGTCCAGGAATAATAATACAAAATTAAAATAATAAATCTTAATGGTGGGTTAATTTAGGAAACTTCATATAAGATGAATGAAGGATTCTAAGGTCAATTAAAGTTAAATGGAACATTCTGCTTCTAATTTATTATCAATTCTTCTTCTCTTTTTGCACCGTCGGCTACACAAATGAGGTTTTAAATGTGTTTAAATCCCTCTCCGACGTTCTGAATATTAACAACAAACTATAGGCTTATAAACAACGATCCTCATCGTATACTTTCGTTATAAACCTTTTTATGAATGGGATTTAAATTGGTATTGGCCTCATAACCATCCCTCTCCGCTGAAGCATACTGTAGTAAAGGCCCTATAGCTGTGTGTGTATTTCATGCCCCTTGCTAATAATAACCCTATAAATTCAGAAGAGAAGGGGAAGTAAGAAAACAGCCCTCTTTTCTCATTATGAAGGTCCCAGATTTATGACGTTTAAATGAAAAGAAAGGAGGGGGAAAAAGCATGCCTTTGAAGTGCAAAACGAGGAATTAAGTCCAAACTTCTCCCTCTCTGTGTGTACAGACCTTTATTTATGTTTTCTATATTTTATATTTTATTATTTATTTATATATTTTATTTATGTTTTCTATATTTTATATGTTATTATATATTTTATATTTTTATATTTTTCAAAAAATAGCAGATCTACAAGCTCACAACTCGTCGCATCGCGAAGCGTTGTGAGCTTGTAGATCGTCTATTTTCAAGTAGCTGTGCTAAAAGAGGAATTAACTCCAAACATCTCCCTCTGTGTGTACTGTGTATATAGACCTTTATTTATGTTTTTTATATTTTACATTTCATTATTAATATATTTTATATTTTATTTATGTTTTTTTAATATATATTTTAAAATAGCAGATCTACAAGCTCACAACACCTCGCATTGCGACGCGTTGTGTAGATAGACTATATGTTGCTCCTGGTCAAATATTACCCAACAAGTGAAAGTTGCTCAATCAAAACTATACTTGTGTTCACTGGAGTGCTTGTTATATTATTATTCAAAAGCCCATGCTTTTGAAAAATTGCAAAGTACATTGTCTTTTTAATATCAATAGCTTATTGCTGTATTGAAATAAAAAGAAAAGTTTAGAAGTTTTCAAATATTTCCAGAAATAGTAGGCTAGATAGAATTGCTAGTAGATTGGCTATTTTCACTATTTTTGAAATAGGGCTTAATCTAGTCTTGTAAATTTTGGTCCCAGGGGTCCCTTCCAAATATGTTATTATACATATTATATTATATTATGATATTTTATTATTAAGAAAGCACTGTCCAACAATATTTTTCCTCATACTTAGCACTTCAATGTGTCCAGCTTTATTACATTATTTTGCCAGACATTTTATTTGCACATGATATTTTAGTGAGGGAAATCTTGTAAGATTCAGAATAATTGCATAATTCCAGATTATTTATGGATATTTTTTCTTCTTAAGTTACAGATGATGTGTCTTGATCATTATTTTTTTGCAACACATCGATTAGCGCAGATATCGTGTATCGTGATATCATTATCAAGGGCCAACTTACTCATATCGTCCCACTCCTACTACAGATAGAAAAGTAAAATGCACTTACTCGGGTACTGGCCACCACCAGTGGACAGTACAAGGATCAGAGGTTGGCAATAGAGATAATAGCCAAATATTCCTGTGACGTTAATGATCTATAATATTTTCCGCAAAGATCTCACAGATAGAAGAATTATACATGAAAGGAATGTCCCAGCTTAAATATAACTGCATTACTGGGCGGATGGCTCGTCAAATTGTAACCTATATCACACAGCTGTAATCACCACAAATAAATAATAGGAATATAAATGCACTTACTCTTGTATGTATACATTTGAGAGATGTAAGCTATCAAACATCTGAAAAGGCAAATGTTGGGAAAATAAACGAGCAGACAGTAAAAAATAACAGCATATAATAGGGCCTGTTTATAAAGTGAAGACACGGTTGACATCAACTGTCTAATTAACATATGATTAACTACTGTACATGTCTGTCTGTGTGTGTGTGTGTGTGTGTGTGTGTGTGTGTGTGTGTGTGTGTGTGTGTGTGTGTGTGTGTGTGTGTGTGTGTGTGTGTGTGTGTGTGTGTGTGGTGGGGGGTCCGTATGACCTCATTTTGCTGAGTACACATTGGTTGATCATTTCTGTCATGGCCCTCCCCTCCCCTGGGTGTTGAGAGTGTGGTCTGTCATAACAACACACGTTAGAGTCTTGTAAAGTAAAATCCTCAGTGTTCGTTTAACTCTCAGAGAGTAAATGTGGAACCAAATACGGGTCCATTTGGTTCCATCCGTGCACTTAAAATAACACTGGGGATTTAGTGAGTATGCTTAACATTTGTACTGACCTGTAATATAGCAGTGTAAGTATAACTGTCGAAAACATGATGTAAGTACATTAATTATTCGGGAGATTTTGTATCACATAACACGTCATTTTATGAGCCCTCACTCCAGTGTATTGACCTGTGTTTTATGGAGGTATAAAGTATTGTAAGTACACATTAATACCACATAATAATTAAAATCTTCCTAATACATCACATAATTTACGGTTTTAACAGCAAAAGTTACATAGTCTAATAGTTAATGTAATATTGTGTAATTTGTGTTTGAATGTATTCATACCTTTTCAAAGTATAATAATGAATAGGGAGCTTTTCAATTAATTAATTATTGTGTACACAAATGGAGTCAGAGTTGCTCAGGACTTTGTATGACACCGTTTAGCATCCCTTTGTAAAATAAGGCATTGCCACTCTGGCACTTATCCAGCTCGGTTTACTTTCAATGGTACAAACACACAAGTGTTATTGTTTTAAAATTATGCACGGTCACCCAGCAATTTGTTCACATTCAACAAAAGCCATGTCAAGAAGGCCTGTCCTGCTCCATAACATTTAGATCAAGCAAATGGGAGTGTTGAATATTTCCTGGTATTAAAAGAAAAGCAATCATATTTGATGTCCCTCAAGATCCCACTTATGCTATAACCTTATGCTAATCTTTGTTTTTGTTTTCCTGACTTATTTTTCTTTTTTTCCTTATTTCCCTTGTTTCCTTTCCTATAGTTTTTTATTGTTACGCTAAGACAAAATAAGATAAGACAAGATTTTTAAGGATTAGGTATTTTAAAAATCAAAATTCTTCTTGAACAAGATGATGCAACCTCATGTATAAGTGTAATAACTATGTCACAGTTTTAAGCGAAATCCTGAGTGTTAATTTAATTTACCATTTTGTAAAAAAAAAATGTTGACACAATTAACTCTAGGAAATTACTAACCTTCTTTTTTTCATTTTCCCTCTGGTTGTCAGTGACATTGTTTCGAACCTGCAGTTCAAACTAATTCAGGGACATTTTAAGAACAATTGAGGACATTTTTCCACCGTGCAGCTGTGGTTATCCCATAATATCGTCCATTGTTTATTCTGTTGACAAAAACAACATGTTCTTACTTTAGGGATGGACAGGGTAGGCTACACAGTAAAACCATCAGGCTATCAGGCTTAATTTATCCATTTGGTTACATCTGTACAGTCTCACAGTTCAATAAATCCACAGGGTTTTACGTGTGGATTATCAGCATAATATTTTACCCATGCACACAACACTGTGATTGTATAACCTGCTGCTTTTGATGCACTTCTTCTTATGTTCTTTCCTCTATATTACATTTTTACCCTTCCTTTAAACTGCAATATTGAGAGCTTGCACAAAGAGTTTCATCCACTTTTTTACGTTGTAACAGTGTGATATGACAATAAAGTTTGTTTGATTGATTGATTGATTGTTTGATTAATAATATATTTGATTGTGCTCTCTATTGCTCTCCAGGCGGATGTTTCCTGCTATGAGAGTAAAGATCGTTGGCCTGGATCCTCATCAGCAGTACTACATCGCCATGGACATAGTCCCCGTGGACAACAAGAGATACAGGTAGGTTCATCACACCCACGAGCAGGCAGCATTATGCACACCTGTGCACACTACACACACACACACACACACACACACACACACACACACACACACACACACACACACACACACACACACACACACACACACACACACACACACACACACACACACACACACACACACACACACACACACACACACACACACATGCATTGTGCATGAACGGAGTCAGACTACCTCGCATCACGCACACGCGTACTGTAATGACCACCACTGCTGTTGGACATAACACTGTATTTTCCTGGATGCTTCTCTTTGGTTGGACAGGAATGAGTTTCCCTCATTTCTCGTGGCTCATGTTCGGCACGCAACCTTCCTCCACTAGAAGAGACAGAGGGGGGAGGGGGAGGGGGGCGAGCGGGGGGGGGGGCACCTCTGTGAGTCCTTGAGGCGGTGCATAGATATTTTAACCAATTTCTATTCTCATTTCTCAGCTGTCCCGTAATAGAGACGTAACTGTCGTGTCTTGAGGAAGGGACCGTGTCCCTTTACATATAAGCCGCTCTGGGAGGGACAGCAACAATGGCTTCTACTGTATGGCCGTCTTGGGGAAAGGCTTTTACGATAGAGCTCTCTGGATATGTAATAAGATTGATATTCTGGCACATGGAGCCGCTGCTCCCTGGAGCTAGAGGACTATAGCAGAGTAGATTGAAAAGCATTCATCGTCCCACACACGCCAAGCGGATATCTTACGGTCGCTCCGTCTCCGCAAATCGGATCACTCTCAGTGCACTG
>NC_137618.1:12948642-12961142 GCF_963280865.1 Gymnoscopelus braueri | reverse complement strand
GTCTTTCCTTCTCATTTTGTGTCATTTGTCTTCCTCTATCTCCGTCCCACTTCATTTCTCCTTCAGTCAGCAGGGGAATTCTGTGAGATGGGTGGGACGCCCCATTGTTACCCAAACTCACACTCGACATGAAATATTATGACTGACTTTTAATTGGAAGTATGCAGCTGAGCATGTGCGCGCGAGTGTGTGTGTGTGTGTGTGTGCGTGTGCGTGTGCGTGTGCGTGTGCGTGTGCGTGTGCGTGTGCGTGTGCGTGTGCGTGTGAGTGCATATGGGACATTTTATGCAGCTCAACGGCTCCAGTCGTATAACGTGGAGTTGTGTGGAAATGATATTGTGTGTTGTTGGTGGTATTGGCATCTGCGTTTTTGAGGGGTTTCTGTCAATATGGCTGAGTTAGTTCGGCCAGATTTCGTTACGAAACGCACAAACTCTTTGCAAGCCTGGTGTTGTTTCTTATAGGTGTCTTGGTTTTATTTGAATGTTTTGCCGCCATCTGTATTGTTGGTGAGTGATGTTCTGTTGGGGTGACAGCGGTTTACTGACTTTTAACCATTAGGCCTATTTTCGATGCTGTCGGGCAGAAACCTCTTATTTCCATATTTTAACTTTTCGTGTTTATTCATAAATTAACGCCCTACTACAGCGTCACACAAAAACATCAAAAGTAGCAGATCCGCAAGCTCGAAACGTGGCACGAAGGGACGCATTTTGAGCTTGTCGATCTGTTACTTTTGCTGTTTTTTTAATTAAAATCCTTAAAAGTAACAGTTTTGGACATAATGAGGTTTCCACCCGACAGAGTCGTTTTATAAAAAGAAAAGAATACGAAATGGCGAAAACAGACAATCTACAAGCTCAGATAAGGTTTTGAAAATCTTTGAATATTTTCACCTATACAGTATAATGACATCCTCAAAATAGGGACGCCTGGTTGAAAGAGGTTAAGAGCTTTGTCCAAAAAGTATGAAAATATGAACAAACTTGTCTGATGAGCCAACATTGACCAAACATGATTGTGCGGTTAATAAGGAAGTCCTAGACGTTAATCTGTCGTTTCTCCCGGGACTATTTTTGGCTAGACATTCCAAATCAATCTGTGCTTTAATTAAAATGCAACTTTGACCAAGACACAGTCAAACAAAAAACTTTGCTGTATATTGCACAATCATGTTCAGTGTGTTGTATTACCTAGCTCAAGCAAGTTTTCTTTCCAAATCAATCCGTGCTTTTACCACATGAAACCTACCGTCCCTATTCTGGGGTGACCTCTACACGAAATCTCTTTGTATTAGTATAATATTTGGAAATACTAGCGGACCTAGTATAGAGTGGGTAGTGGTAGTCAGGGAGTTAACCACAAAAATGGCAAAAATATGAACGCTAATTACAGTACGCTCTCTATTCCTGGTTTGTGTCTGCAGGTACGTGTACCACAGCTCCAAGTGGATGGTGGCGGGGAACGCGGACTCACCCGTCCCTCCCAGGGTGTACATCCACCCCGACTCACTGGCCTCAGGAGACACCTGGATGAGGCAGGTGGTCAGCTTCGACAAACTCAAGCTCACCAACAACGAGTTGGACGACCAGGGCCATGTAAGAACTGATCTGGTCTGTCTTTTTTTTTTTTTTTTTACAATACAATGTAGTGCTATGCCGGAAAAACATTATCAGGAAAAAAACTGAACATTTCCAAACAGGGTTAAATGCAAAAGAAATTACTTTAAAGCTGCAATCCTTAACCTTTATTTTCTGAACCCGGGTCTCCCGTGTGAGTGCCGAAAGTTCTAGTCTTGACCTATAATGGAAATCCTCTGCTTTGGTCAGAGGGTAAATTGCACTGTAACCTTCATGCAATACCACAGGATCTACAGTACATTTCTCAATAGAAGAGCGAGTAGTTGTATTGTATTGACATATTGTAGCGACCCGGCAAAAGACCCGGCCGTAACTCGCTCCACCAAGCGGGCTATCTCTCTTGGCGCAGTGGGTTCTCTGCCTGGTCTGCTGAGCTGGAGGTCAGGATTCGATTCAAGCTCGTTACGCTACAATACTCTACCATATATTATCCATATTGGTCAAAATATGTTATTAACTAAAAACAGTTATGGAATGCAGCTTTAAAGCAAACCTTGGTGCAACCTTGGGTTGTATAGTAACCTGACCAAGTCCAAATATTGTCCATTATGTTTTATATTGCTTCTGTGTTCGGTGATCAAGGTCAAGGATTCCATTCTCCATTCACATTGTATGGTGACTCAAATTCACTATTTTAGCACATCGAAAACTGAATCCGCTTTGTTCAGGAGTTTGTACATGGCCCTATTTATGTCATCTTACCCTTTGAATATGAAATAAGTTATCTAGCGCTACAGAATTGTCACCAATCGTAGGTCACCAACGCAAGCTATGATGCCGGTGTCTTAAGTTTACCAGTAAATCAGCGAAATATCCAGGAAATATCCAGGAAAAAAGTCAAATATATATATATATATACATATATATATTGCTTTGTTTGCGGTCGTTTGTGTGCTAAAATTGATATTTAGACCTGTTTCTTCTTACAATGAGAGTGAATGGAATCACGACTTCCGTTTCTGGCTTACAGAGTCACAGACACACAGCAACAGATTTACTGTGTATATGATGTATATCAGGCCATGTAGTCCAGGTAGCTATACATATATACAATCTACTACATGACCTGAATCTGTTAAAATAGCATACAGTACTATAACGCTGCACAGTGCTGCCGAGTGTTGCAAAAAAGCTCATGACTTCAATTGAGCAGATTTTCTCCTGTTCAAAAGGAAGTTGTACATATGCACAGTTAAATTTTATGATCATGTGGCTCATGAGACACATTCTGAACCCATGCTGTCACTTTATACAAAATGTCAATTAGAAAGCAATAAACATCAAGGCTTTCATCTGAAAGCACTGCAGATCCCCTATCTTTTTTCCTCTCTGTCTCTCACACTTGCTTGCTCTTACCCTGCGTGTACACATGTGTGTGTGGGTGGGTGGATGGGTGTGTGGGTGTGCGCGTGTGCCTGTGTGTACGCCTGTGTGTGTGTGTGTGTGTGTGTGTGTGTGTGTGTGTGTTTATGTCAGTACAGTATGTTTGTTTTCTAACTAGGGAGCTACAAACAACATTATTTGCTGTCATTGAGGCAGGCAGGCTTTCCATCATTTTAACACTGTTCTGTGGGTTGCGATGCGTTGTTAGCTTGTTGATCGGTGCTTGTGGGGGCGAGCGACACGCTGTCAGGCCATGGAGTATCAAATGAGGTTTATAGGTTTAGGTTCGGGGTTAGACGGGAGAGGTCTGGGACCTGAACCCATGCACCTGTTGCGTTGCGTCATATTCCCAGACACAAGACAACTTTGCTTCTGGCATGAACTTTAAATAGACACAGAAGTAGTTGTAGTAGAGTAGACATAACCCTATACGACTTCTAATCAGGACAGTGCCCATTTAAAAGCTAGTTATTTCATTATGTTAATATTTTCTGCAATGTAATGTTGCATCAAGGAGTCCTGTAAGCCCATGCATGAAATCCATGAAGTCCATGCATGAAATAACTTATAGAAAAATTGAGGCTTGCCCCATTAATTTGAAGGACAAAAGAAAACCCTCTTGATTCTCGATATAAGAGAGAGGGCATGACGTGCAGCACTTTTTGTAATAAGAAATGGGTATAGCGCTAAACGGGAACCTGCTACGGCAACTTCTGGCAAGCATTATTGGGCCTTATGATCTATGTAAAAAACACCCACTGGATGATTTTAGCCTATCCAAAATCCGGATTTCCAGAACACATCTAAGTGTCTGTAAAATCCATATGCCTGGTTAAATTTGTGAAAATTTGTCCCATTTTTCTTTATATCAAATTTAAAACAGTATCAAAAGTATCTCGATGCATCACAAGACATCGCAACATAATGCGCTGTATAAGCTTGAAGATCTACTATTTGTTGTATAACGGAGTAGGTACCTGTGGGTGGATGTATGGATGGGAGGAGAGGATCTGCTCTCTCCTCTTCCCTTCCCATCCAGACGATGGCACAAGATGGTGGTTCTCATGACATCAGAGCTGCTCCGGGGGCCACGTTGCTTTGATTAGCACCACCCGAGATGCTGTTGAAAACAGTGCGAGGGGGCCGGTGCGAATCAATTCCTCCACAGAGCCCGCTGATTGATGCGCGGGGTGCCAGGCGATGTGATTATTAGAAAGAAAGGAGAAGGAGACGAGGCTCATCGTCCCCGACGCCGTCCTGGAACCGAGGGACGTAGTATAACATTGTAATAACCGGACAAAATGTCCGCCCGCCGTTTTCATGCTCAGAACTCGGCAGTGTTTGAAAGATCACTCGACTGTCGCGGGGCCGTGGCCGATGCTATCGCAGTTCACTCCTGACAAATGTAATAACATGTGGGTGTTGGTGGGTGAGGACACATGCACACACACACACACACACACACACACACACACAGACAGACACACACACACAGAGGGCCTGTTTTTAAGAGCAAGGGGAGGTCGTGTTCCGGCTCCCGCTGCTCTGTTTTTTAGGGCTTTTGTTCCTCGGGAGGCCGAGAGGAAATTAATTTTTGGAGCTTCCTGTGTGGGAAGCCTCGGCCACAGATAGGCGTTGCTTTAAGGCCGAGTCGCTCATCGCCGCCACGTCTCCTCCACTTGTGGTGTGGGCCTCGCCAGAATCAGACAGCGTATACATGTCACGGTCGGAGCAGGACAACACATCGACGGGAAACAGACACAGTGACAAAGACGTTCAATGTAAATGGAGGCACATGTACAGTGTGGGGTCCATACCTCGGTGGTTGTTATTTTTTTCACCCGTTTTGTGTGCAGTCAGTGGCTCTCTGCACACATGCACTGTTTCGTAGTTTTCACCAATAATCACGTATCCCCAAATAAAATAAAAAGTATAGCAATAAAAAATTCTGAATAGTTTTCACCAGTTCAATTGTTCAGACAAACTGGTCAAACCACTTGTTGACAGGCTGATTTTCTTTCCAACCTTGCCTTTTGACTGACATATTTTTTTAACATTTTACAATTTTTCCAGCCCCCCTAAAAAAAATCCTCACCACAAATTGTTTTATTTTTTATTTGTTAGATTAATCCCCCCCCCCCCCCATCCCCCCTCAAAAAAGAAAATAAATGGGCGGGAAAAAGCAGTTCTAAAATCTGTGGTTTTTGTTGGAGCATCGGTCCGGCAACAGTAAAACTGTGTGAGCTAGATTGCAGAGGCTTCACATCGCAGCGACTGTGGGGTCCGTTTGATGGTCGGCTATGGGCTGATGTGCCTGAGGCTTGGTGGACTCCATACTGCGTCTTCATTATAGACGGAGGAGTTTGCAGGGTTCAGCGCCGCCCTGAACTGTCACACGTCTTTTCCCTTTATTTCCTGTCTGTCCTCTTTCTCTCTCTTTCTCTCTCTCTCTGCGCCATGGGAAAGGCTAATAAAACACTGACGTTTAGAATCGAGTGCCCGAGAGTTTTTTAACAGTCGCTCAGTTGGTGTTGTTTAATGATCCGTCGCGTTGTAATATATCACCCTCCCGTGTGAGGACCTCGTCGCTTTGAAGCACCACTCAAAATCCCATTGTGGACTTTCAAAAACTCTATTACAGACAATCTGACATTTAAACCTGTTTTTTTTTCACGTTCCCAGCGATGGTGCGTTGGTTCAGATCGCTGTCTCTGGGTAACGGTCAAACCCCGCAAGGGCCAGTGTCTCCCGGATATACAATGTCTCCGTATTGGCTTTCCGACTGTCTGTCTCAATGAAGACAATACAACTCCCCTCTCCTTTAAAAAACAAACTGTTAGTCTTTGTTTAAGAAAAGCTGAATTGTGGGTGATACTAGCGTTTCATCTCGCAGAGGGACAAGTATGTGATGTGTGTTGTAGTAGACTGCGGGGTTCCTTTTTCTAAGCTGGTGACAATTGCCTAAGAATTTGCATGGCGGTTGGAAGTATGTTCTTGCCACCCACTGAAGAGAAAATGTTGCACATTTAGCCTAATTGCATTTGAGAGAGAACTATTGCTGGTTAACATCCCTTGGCTGCCCTCTGTGTGTCATTAAGACTTGAGTAGTGTCTAGTGAGTGTGTGTTGTGTGACTGTTGTGTATGTTTTGGTCGTGGGCAAGGCGTGTCTTACATTGATGCTTGAGTGTATTTCTGGTGTGTGTGTGTGTGTGTGTGTGTGTGTGTGTGTGTGTGTGTGTGTGTGTGTGTGTGTGTGTGTGTGTGTGTGTGTGTGTGTGTGTGTGTGTGTGTGTGTGTGTGTGTGTGTGTGTGTGTGTGTGTGTGTGTGTTTGTGTGTGTGTGTACATGAGTGCATGCTGGGTTGCTGTCTGCGTGACTTTGATCATGAAATGTGTCGCTGTGTGATGTGGTGTATGTATGTCTCGTGTGTGTGTGTGTGTGTGTGTGTGTGTGTGTGTGTGTGTGTGTGTGTGTGTGTGTGTGTGTGTGTGTGTGTGTGTGTGTGCGCGTGCGTGCGTGCGTGCGTGTTGTGTGTGCACACGCAGCTGCTGTGTGTGTGTGTGTGTGTGCGTGTGCGTGTGCGTGTGCGTGTGCGTGTGCGTGTGCGTGTGCGTGTGTGATCAGTGTGTCAGTGTATTATGTGGTGGTCTGACCTTACACTGCCTCAGGCGCAGTCGGGGCCTCTAGTCTGGGGTCCCCATGCCACTGGGGAGGACAAGGTGATGAGGATAAGTGGCGTGTGTGTGTGTGTGTGTGTGTGTGTGTGTGTGTGTGTGTGTGTGTGTGTGTGTGTGTGTGTGTGTGTGTGTGTGTGTGTGTGTGTTGTAGTGAGTGTGCCAGGGTAGCTATGTGTGTGTGCAGTGTGTATACTTGTAACGGTGATGTGCGTGCGTGTGTGTGTGTGTGTGTAAATAAATGTGTAGCTACATATACTGTAGTGTACACGTAACTAGTCTCTGTGCCCAATGAACCATTGTAAAGCGCTTTGAGCACTTGGAAAAGCGCTATAAAAAATGCAATTCATTATTATGTGTGTCTGTCATCGAGGCAGAGGAATATTACCTTTTGTTGCTTCTGATACTTGCCCTCCAAGCCCGGCTCTGATAATAAAGCGACCCCCTCGGTCGTAGCGGGCCAGGGTGGTAGGCCCCTCGGTCGTAGCTGTGCATGCAGCAGGGCGCTAGGCCCCTCGTCTTAGAGGTGCATGCAGCAGGGCGCTAGGCCCCTCGTCTTATTGGTGATGCAGCAGGGCGCTAGGCCCCTCGTCTTAGAGGTGCATGCAGCAGGGCGCTAGGCCCCTCGTCTTATTGGTGATGCAGCAGGGCGCTAGGCCCCTCGTCTCAGTGGTGCATGCAGCAGGGCGCTAGGCTCCTCGTCTCAGTGGTGCATGCAGCAGGGCGCTAGGCTCCTCGTCATAGTGGTGCATGCAGCAGGGCGGTAGGCCCCTCGTCTTAGTGGTGCATGCAGCAGGGCGCTAGGCCCCTCGTCATAGTGGTGCATGCAGCAGGGCGCTAGGCCCCTCGTCTTAGTGGTGCATGCAGCAGGGCGCTAGGCCCCTCGTCTTAGTGGTGCATGCAGCAGGGCGCTAGGCTCCTCGTCATAGTGGTGCATGCAGCAGGGCGGTAGGCCCCTCGTCTTAGTGGTGCATGCAGCAGGGCGCTAGGCCCCTCGTCATAGTGGTGCATGCAGCAGGGCGCTAGGCCCCTCGTCTTAGTGGTGCATGCAGCAGGGCGCTAGGCTCCTCGTCATAGTGGTGCATGCAGCAGGGCGCTAGGCTCCTCGTCATAGTGGTGCATGCAGCAGGGCGCTAGGCCCCTCGGTCTTAGCGGGCCAGGGCGCTAGGCCCCTCGGTCGTAGCGGTGCGGCAGGGCGCTAGGCCTGGCTCAGGGAACGCTTTCTCACTCCGACAGTAATCAAGACCAGACACCGAGCCTCAGGCAAGGCGAGGACCGACACAGTCTGACGCCTTCTCCCTCCGCTGTGAAATAATACTGAAGCGAACCCCCCCCCCCCCCCACACACACACAGACTTAAGAGCCATCCCAGGCCGACCTCGGTTTCCGCCTAAAGCCTCGTAGCCCTGATAGGAAATCAGACAAGCTAATTCATGTCATTAAGGAGTTAGGCAGACTGGATGAATGTGTGTGGAAATGAAAGGCCTGAGATGGAGAGTTCCGGTCTGCCTGTCGTGTGGGAGTTTGGCAGTCGAGCGTGGATGTTACGCACTTTTGTGCACATGCGTGTCATGCGGGGATTCATGCACACAGCAGCCACACACACATACTCTCTCTCTTTCTTTCTTTCTTTCTTTCTTTCTCATTCAGTCTGTCATACACTTACACAAAACACACACACACACACACACACACACACACACACACACACACACACACACACACACACACACACTCAAAACTGTACATTTTTGTAAATTCTCCACAGGTCCTGGGATTGTGTCCCTATTTTTGGAAAATAATCTAAATGATTCCAAATGTAAAACAAAAAAGGAAATTAATATTTAATATTTGTCTATTTTCGCTATTCATGATGTGTAGAAGTATAGAGCTTATGTGGTTTTAATAGCGGGTAGCTAAAGCTGAACATGTCTCCGTCGGGTGGAAACCTCATATGTCCAAAACTGTTACTTTTCAGGATTCAAATAAAAAAGCAGCAGATCGACAAGAGCTTGTGGATCTGCTACTTTTGATGCTTTTGCGTGATCAAGTAGGGCGTTGATTTACGAAAAAACACCAAAAGTTAAAATATGGAGATAAGAGGTTTCTGCACGACACATTTGTTAAAATGAAAATAAAATTAATAAATATGTTACCATCTTCTCAGGTCATCCTCCACTCCATGCATAAGTACCAGCCACGCGTCCATGTGATCAGGAAGGACTTCAGCACTGAGCTGTCCCCCACCAAACCCATCCCCAGCGGGGAGGGAGTCAAGACCTTCAGCTTCCCTGAGACTGTCTTCACCACCGTCACCGCCTACCAAAACCAGCAGGTCTGTACCCTACGGCTATTTATATCTGAAGGACTGACTGTCTGTCTATATCGGACTGACTGTTTATATATGACTGACTGGCTGACTGACTGACTGACTGACTGACTGACTGTTGATATATGAATGACTGACTGTTTATATATGACTGACTGACTGACTGACTGACTGACTGACTGACTGACTGACTGACTTCCTGGCTGTCTGATGAAAACCTGTTTTAAAGCCTGACTGTTTCTGTGTCACTCTGTGTAACTTTGTGCCATTGTTGTGCCTTATGTGACTTATTTTGCCCAAATCTCACTTTTGGGGATTTATCTAATATCTTCAACTGTCATAGATTTATAATGTTTTCAATATTTAATCTACTAAATCAACTCAGAATAAATGTTCACATTTCAACTGCACCCAAGGTGTAGTTAATATTGATTGATTGATTGGTTCTGTATAACCTTAGCTCCTAGCAAAGTGTTTTGTCATTTAAAACTACCATTCCTTTGTCATATAAAACAACAAATGCTATTTCTTTCATATGGCTATTATGGCAGGTGGCATTTTTGGATAAGGGCACAATTTCAAACTAAAGTGATGTTTCTTTACTTCAGTGCGTAGCTGAGGACATTTGCAAATATCATCGTTGCTATATATTACAGTTACCTAGACCAATGTTTTGTCTAATCAACTCTTTTGATGTGGTAGATAGTAGATGGTAGATGGCATTGTTCCATATTTCTTTGGAGATAAAACGCTTGGTTCAGTTTCGCTTCATGCCTGTACCTTTTAATCTAATTTTGTACCTCTTTTCTTGGTTTCAGATCACCAGACTAAAAATTGACCGCAACCCGTTCGCCAAAGGGTTCCGCGACTCGGGAAGAAACAGGTAGCGTATCTCCTCTCTTTCTGTGTGTGTGTGTGCGCGTGTGTGTGTGTGTGTGTGTGTCTGTGTGTGTGTGTGTGTGTGTGTGAGCTATCCACAGCTGCCATGTGAAGGAACCATGTAATGCAACCTGTCGTAGCACTCGCTACGCTACGCTGCACAAGTTTATCCTTCTCTTATGGCCTGATTTATACTACGGTTGCGCGCCGTGTCGTGCGCCGAGAACTGCCGATCCACAAGCTCACGTCGCATACCGCTGCGACTCGTTGTGGGGGCTTGTAGATCCGCTATTCTTGGCGCGCGGCACCGGCGTGCAACAAAGGTATAAATCAGCCCCTTTTTTTCCTCTCAGGCGCGGTCAGTAATATGGAAATAATCCCCGGGAGATAGAACTTAATCCCATATGCCGCTCCACATAAAACCCCCTAGACCTCGACAAGAGAAGCTCTTTGGAGGCTGATGAGCGTTAAGACTCTGGAGAATGGATGGGGTCATTTCTGTACACACACACAACCCCCCCCCCCCCCACCCCACCCTACATCTACATCTCTCTTATCTTCTGTCCCCTTTTCTTTTCCCTTTTCCTCGTGCACTCTGCTTCGCTTTGCATATACTGTACGCTAAATGCTTCTTTTTGCTTCTCTCTGTTCCAATCCTCCTTCCTTCCTGCCTATCCATCTCTCCCCCTCTCCTCGTTTTCTTTCTCTCTTTCTCTCTCTCTCTTTCTGTCTGTCTGTCTGTCTGTCTGTCTGTCTGTCTGTCTGTCTGTCTGTCTGTCTGTCTGTCTGTCTGTCTGTCTGTCTGTCTGTCTGTCTGTCTGTCTGTCTGTCTGTCTGTCTGTCTGTCTGTCTGTCTGTCTGTCTGTCTGTCTGTCTGTCTGTCTGTCTGTCTCTCTCTCTCTCTGTCTCTCTGTCTCTCTGTCTCTCTGTCTCCTCTATACCTCTCTGTCTCCTTTATACCTCTCTCTTTCACTTCCATCTCCCTTCCATTTTCATTCTCCTTCTCCCCCTCTCCTCCCTCTTTCTTCCTCTCTCGCTCTCCTCCCTCCCCCCTTCTCTCCTTTTTTCCCCCTCTCCCCCTCTTTCTCCCCCCCCCCCTCTCTCTCTCTCTCTGGCTCTCTTGAATTATCATACATAACGGGGGGAAACAGCGAACCAGACCCTCAGCACATGAAAGCAGCCCCCTGCATCTGGTCCACATTATTGGCATAGATATTTGAGACATCTTTTTTCATTTTTCAAACAATAGACTGCTTGATTTATGAACTGGCATTAGAATTTCATTGCCGAAAACTACAGATGAAAAGATTACGCAGGAATAAGATATTTATAGGAAGGGAAGAAAATGAATTTATCCTCACGTATACATCCCCTTCCATTTAGCTCACAGTCCCGCGACACCGTCGCTCAGAAGCATTACCGAATCATTCCACGTATAGTCAAATAAAAAGTTCATAAAAAAGGGCAATACCACCACTGCTAATTCTCAAAATTTAAGCGCCGGTTTGTTTTTCTATTTTCTTTTAGGGCAGCCAAGCTTTAAGCTAAGTTACGATCGTGTCGTCAATTAGTATTTTTTCCCCGTGACGCGGCTTTACGGCGCTTTTGGTAGGTATAAAACGAGACGGGAAAGGATGGAGGGGGGGGGGGCTCATAGCTCATTTGTTGGGTTTGGGTCCTGAAGCAGCATGAGGGCATGAATGAGCACACTGATGGGGAAGGGGGCCGGTGTGATTAGCGCGGCGCGCTAACGAGCTGGAGCTAGTGGCCCTAAAACAACACACGCGGAGGCAGTGGACGCTCGTTTCCTCAGGACAGGGCCTGGCGGCGCGCGGGGAAGTAAATCACGCAGGAAGGAGAAACCGTGTACAGATTTGAGATGAAACGTCACCCAGATTTATGTGCACAGTAAAAACCTGCTCCTTTTTAATGGCTCCAGTTTCCTCTGGGTCTGACTCTGGTTTCTGCCTCTCTCTCTCGCTCACTCTCTCTCTTGCTTGCTCTCTCTCTCTCTCTCTCTCTCAATGTCTCTCTCTTTCTCTCTCTCTCTTGCTCTGTCTCTCTCACTGTCTGTCTGTCTGTCTGTCTCTTTCTCTCTCTACCGCTTACTCTCTCTTTCTGGCATTCTCTCTATCTCCCCCCACTCTCTCTTTCTCTCTAGTCTCCACCACTCTTTCTTTCTACCCCTCTCTCTCTATCTCTAGCCTTCTCTCTCTGCCACTGTTTCTCTCTATCTCTCCCATACGCTCTGTTTCACTCAGTCTCTCTGTAATCACATCTTTCGTCTTTCTTTGTGTCTTCTTTGGAGTTTATATTTTATGTATACATTGTGGTTTTGAATGATTTTTCTCTCCAATATTCACCTCTCTCTCTCTCTCTCTCTCTCTCTCTCTCTCTCTCTCTCTCTCTCTCTCTCTCTCGCTCTCTCTCTCTCTCTCTTCAGGACTGGCCTGGAGGCCATCATGGAGACATACGCATTCTGGAGACCACCTGTGAGGACACTCACATTTGAAGATTTCACCAACATGCAGAAACAACAAGGTGTGTGTGTGTGTGTGTGTGTGTGTGTGTGAGTGTGAGTGTGTGTGAGTGTG
>NC_137618.1:12936142-12943642 GCF_963280865.1 Gymnoscopelus braueri | reverse complement strand
GGACTTGTGTTATATCATTTAAATATCTTTGATGAATTAAAAAAAAGGTACAATATTTGTAAACAGTTTTTAAACATTTTCCCATGGACTGCACGTAATTATGCCACGGACCAGAAGTGGTCCGTGGACCACTGGTTGAGAAACATTGCCATATATGGCCCGGCCCCAGCTTACATAACAGAGCCGTTGAGCCCCTTCACCACCACCAGACCGCTTACTGCCGATCGTCTGACCGAGGTCTTTTATCCGTCGCTCGCTCCAGCTTCTAATCTGAGTGTGACTGTGCTTTTGTGGATTTGGCTGCTTGACTTTGGAATCGTCTCCCCCAATCCATCAGATCAGCTTAATCGGTTAATTGCTTCAAGCAGCATCTAAAAACACGTCTTCATAGATTAGCCCTTTTATCATAAATGTTTGGGGTTCCGTGCTCGTTGGGGACATTTTCTCTGCTTGTTTTGCTGTACCGTTCGTCTGTCACATGTTTGTTTTTAATTCTACGTGGACTTCTGTTTGAATATCTCTTTTCTGTTATGTGTAGTGCTTTGTTTATGCTGTCACACGGCGGAAATTGCCGATCCACAAGCTCACAACGTGTTGCATCGCAACGCCTTGTGAGCTTGTAGATTGACAATTCTTACAAAAAATATCGAATCGTGTGGATATCGGGATCCACATGGGAATGTGGTTCCAATGTGGATCTCAGACTTCATGTGAGCAGCCTGTGATCGTCAGTCATCACATTTGGACCCAATCGAGCCCTGTTGACTTCTATTATACAATTTAAGTCCAATATTTCAAAAAGTATTAAACATAATGTGGGGGGGGGAAAAAACTTTATTTGATAGAGTTTTCTATTTCAAGCAAGATGATACATTAAATAAGTTAAACAGTAATACATTGTCTTCACTTTGAAAACATTTCACAGACTTTCACACATTATAACACATTGCTTTTTTCTATTTTCCATCCAACTACCATTTCTTCCTCTTTTTTAAAAGCTTACTTGCATAGTGCATACATGCATTAACACTTTCAGTGCATTTGCTATTAAAAACACTAACATTTCATCCTACTGTACACTCGCCTGTGCTTTATTGACTTGCACTATACTGAATGCACAATTGCACATACAATGTGATTTAGTAATGATTTAGCCCTGTCCTCCACCAGAAAAGTTAGACAAGCTGGCGGATATGGTACACCTCAAAAGGCCTTCAGCTCAAGTAGATTTAATCTCACTTCCTGAGCTTCTTGTAAAAGACGGCAGCGATGCACAGGGCAACAATGCACACGAATACTAAAACACCTACAGCAGCACCAAGCCCAGTAGACGAATTGTCATCATGGGTTTGCATCAGTGGGGCTGAGAGTGGGTGGCTGCTTTCCGTTTGGGTGGCGATCTCTGGGGAGGTGATGGTGTGCAGGTCGGACGAGTCGGCTGTCTCATCCTCCTCCGTGCTTCTTCTTCTTCTCCTGTTGATGTTGCATTGCATGAAGGTGCTGCAGGTGCTGACCTCGCACAGCCGGGTGATGCAGTGCAGGTAGTAGGTGGAGACGGTCTCGTTCTGCTGCTCCATGAAGCGGAATGCCGGGAAGGAAAAGCGGGCGCTCTGGCTCATGCCGTTCTGGATCATGGTGGTGAGCTGGTCAACCTCGCAGGGCACGAACAGGTTGAAGAAGCTGGAGTTGCTAGGAAGCGGGGAGATTGAGGCGTAGCACCGGTCCAGGAGCACGTTGTACTGGCCCGTCAAGTTGGTGGCCTTCACCTCCACATAGACACTGCTCCTCAGCTCGATTCCATTCTCTGGCATCAACAGGGGTTTTGTGTACTGTTCATCGCTGAACAGTTCCATGCGTAGGGTGCTGATGAAGCTGCCATTTTTGTCCTTCAATGCGATAGAGGAGGCTGACACATCGATCTGGGTGTTGTTGATCAGGTACTCTAAGGGGTAGGCACAGGAGTAAAAGTACTTCATCTCAGCATTGTAGGTGATTGTCCCTGTGGTGGGATCATCGGATCGCACAATGCCACTGATGTTGACTGTCTGGATGTTGGAGTAGTCTGAGAACACTCCTGTGCCGGCAGCGCTGGTGGTCCTGAAGTGACTTCCACAGGCATGGGTATCGTTCAAGGGGAAGTTGAAACGCACCACGGGTGGAGTGACAGATGTATCCAGGGTTCCCCTGCAGGCTGCCTCCGAATGATGGTTCACGATCATCAGTGACTCGTTGTAGCCGGTGTAGACGACAGGGCAGGCTTGGATCACCAGACTGATTGAGTTGGTGCCACATGTCACCTCGATGTCAGTGACGTCTGGTCGCCGCGCTTCTCCCATTGTATTACACTCACTCAATGACAGCTGACTACTTCTGCCTATGATGGTGGCAACGATTAAAATAATGTGAAAATTCATCTTGGTTCTACAGCAGGGGTTAGGCTTTCCGCTCCTGTGACTGGATACCTTGTTTAGTCAGCTCTGAAGGCAAACGCAGGTTGATGCTGGTGATGGGTGTTCAGGAGTCTTTTATAGTGTCTCCTTTGCCGCGATTGGCTCAAAAGAAGGTTGAACCGCCCAGCTACTGTATATGTTAACAATTGCATTGTATTTTAAGGAGTAGGGCGGCAGCGTGGATTCATACCCTGAGGGCAACAACCTGAAATCTGAAGCATATTATTTTCAAAATATAGATATCTATGACCTGGCTCATAGACAGGCTAAGGCGTTGTGAATTAACTTGACACATGGTACAGTAACCTATATATGATGAATTCCTGGAAGATCCTATACAATTCTACCGGATGGAGCACTTTGAGAAATGACCCACAGTTTTATTGACACAAATTTGTATATCGGTCAGAAGGTTTAAACTCAAACAAGCTTTAGTTAATTTCCATTGAGGTCCTTTGAGAAATGTGTGTGTGTAAACTGAGTGCCACGTGTTGGGGTGGGGGTGGGCATAGCACAGACCTAGAGAAAAATGTAATAAATAATAAATACAATCATACAATTTCCAATAGACAACTATTGTAACATGGCAAGAAACAACATGGTTACTGTATTATGGAACCTGCTACAACTCAACTAAGTGAAGGCTATACTTAGGTGCAGTAGGGATCATCTTTATCAGACACATACGTTGATTACCTAATGACTATGCTAGTTCTTCCACTCACTTTGTTTTTCTTCCATTCAACACTATTCAGGAGAGAAGAGAAACTAAATCCATTTTGAAATTCAATGGATTCATCTATATATATCTATGACGTACCACATTTGGCCAGTGCTTCAGCCAGATTCGACCGCCCTTCACTTAACCTCATAGTTGGCCTGGCTCTGAAGAGGCTAGCCGATGACGTCATCCGTGGCCAAATTTGGAGAATCCGAGCCTCATTGACTTTCACCATATAAAAAAGTTAAAGTTAAATATTTGTGTGGGAATAATACTTTGTGTGAGCCTTGTGTGGTGACAAGTACATTTGGCTGTCCAGTAGTCTGCGAGATTAGCTCTGTACAAACACACACAGACCCTCTTACAGGCAATATTTACATTCAGTTAGACACTGTCGTCAGGAATAATAATTTATTGCAATGCTATTGGCATTAGTTTGGCGGTGTGACTCTAGTTCCTGTGATGCTACAGATTATCTGTGCAAGCCTGACATAGAATATCTGAGAACACAAACGCCCCGGAAGCAGAGCATAAGATACAGAGTTATTGCATAACACAAACCCAACGGCATAAGTTGACACATTTGGACCTGTTACTCCTATACGTTGTCATACGGTATACCTTTCAAGCTGGGAACGCCTCTGTGTCATTTTAGTTGTTGCTATATATTGCTGTTGTCGCCGGGCAGAATGCAAACCTTTTGTGTTTTTTTCGTAAATGTACGTCCTACTTGATCACACTACAGCGTCACACAAAAGCATCAAAAGTAGCAGATCCACAAGCTTTAAACTTGTTTTGAGCTTGTCGATCTGCTACTTTTGCTATTTTTGAATTTGAATCCTGAAAACTCACAGTTTTGGACATATGAGGTTTCCATCCGACAGAGACGATATATGGCGACATAATATATTTTTGGGAAGTTTTTCAGAAAACTTAGGTAGGATTTAGAAGGCGTTTTTTTAGAATCGGCCTCGGGTCTAAATGGGTTAAAATACAGATTAACACATTGACTGCCAGAATTTATTCATAATGTACTCACCCACTGCCAGCGTTTTTAATGATTTTTTTATAGAAACATTTTGAATTATTTGTCCGTTTATTTTTTAACATTGAAGTGAATGGATGTTTTATTTTTTTCATTTTTATATCTCCTAATTCGTTGTGAATAACGAAAAAAAATTAATACTCAAAAATTAGAGAAACATTTTAGAAATTCAAAAACAAAATAAAAAAAATGACAAAAAGGGGAGAATTCTCCCCTTTGGCGGTAAACACCATTGACTGCAAAGGGGAGAATTCTCCCCTTTGGCGGTGAGTGTTAACATACAATCCACAGAAACATAGAATACTCAGAACAAAGAATTTAAATGTTGAACCCCTTCAAGCATACTGTAAGTTATCATACACAGATATAACATCATACAACCCACATGATCATACATTTAACTTAGATGGCACACCACAGGAGGAGGCTGGGGAGGTGGAGGGAACTATATAACAGACTGCTGCAGGAACAGAGCTGAGACCAATAATGAGCATGAATAGTGAACAGTGTTCTTCTTAAATATACCACATAAATGAACCATTTGGATTGAGGGCGCATGTGTTTGTTAGCGAATGGGAATGAAGGGAGATGAGTGAGGTTGAACGTGGAGAGACCAGAGCCATATACGGAGAGTTGCGTCACCTCCGTTCACTTCATCGAATAGTGACAAAGCCCTGAACCGGAAGTTCACGGAATAACGGAATGCACTGGAGTCTACATGAGCGTTTGTCACTATTTCGAGTTTACATGAACCACGTGCCCGGCGCTGTTTCTGCCCCCTCATTGACGTAAACTCTCCAATAGAAGGTTCGGGGAGAGACCATTAACTTACGTGGGTGTATGCGTTACCTTGTTAGCGAATGAGAATGGGAGTGGACCGGGGAGAGTGAGTGTGAGTGTGTGTATCAGCTACACTGTAGCCTACCCTGCCGTGCCTACCTGAACCAACGCTGCGCTCGATATGTTTGAAATTCTTAAATGTTTTGAAAAATGTAACTTACATGCCCAAAATAGGGACGCCAGGTTGAAAGCGGTCTATGTAAATCAAGTCATGTTGAGCTACGTATCTCACCATATCTATTACGTGTGTTCTGTTTTCCAGGCGGGAGCACGGGAACCTCCCCCACCACCTCCAGCACCGGGACCCCGTCTCCGTCCGGAGCGGCTCACCTCCTGTCCCCGTCCTGCTCGCCTCCCACCTTCCACCTGGCGCCCAACACCTTCAACGTGGGCTGCAGGGAGAGCCAGCTGTGCAACCTGGGCCTCTCCGAGTACCCCGCCTGCGCCCGCAGCAACATGGCCGCCCTGCAGGGCTACGGGGGCCTGGCCGACGGCTCCTACGGACGCCTGCAGGCGGCGGGGGGCGCCGCGGCCTCCGCCCAGCCCTCCGAGTCCTTCCTGCCCCAGAGGACGTCGTCCCTGATCGCGGCCGCCGGCATGCAGGGCGGAGCCCACGCGTCCCTGGGCGGCGGCGGCGGCGGGGGCGGCGGGGCCAAGATGGACGCCTACGGGAGCCAGCTGGGCTCCTTCCAGGCCTCCCAGCTGCAGTACGTGATGCAGGCCGGCGCCGGCTCCGGCTCCGGCTCCTCCTCCTCCTCTGGCTCCTCCCCTTCCTCGGCCCACATGTTCAGCGGGAGCCACCACCATGTCCAGCAGGGCTCCTACAATGCTTTCTCCCTGCACAACCCTTACAACCTGTACGGATACAACTTCCCCGCCTCCCCTCGCCTGGCGGCCAGCCCTGAGAAGCCCCAGGGAGGCCTGCTCTGCTCCTCCTCCCCAGCCGGCGCCTTTGCCGAGCGCCAGTACCTGTCCAACGGCAGCATGGACACGATGCACATGATCAGCGGCAATCCCACCGCCGGCCAGCAGGGCGGCGGTGGCTCCTGTGACGGACGCCAGTATGGCTCCTCCTCTCAGATGTCTATGCACATGGTGTAGAACCCCCCACCCACCCACCCAAAGCCCCAGCCCCAAGATTCTGACATCATCGTCACCTAGACGCTCGCCTCACTGACTTCCCGCCCGTTTTCCGCATTTGGAAAGTCTCGTTAGCTGAATCTGTAAATCTTCAACGTGGTTTTAGACACGTTTACGGTGTTGAGACGGTGCTTTTACAGGAGGAGTTTGTAACCTGAGGAGGTACAAAACAAATCCTCTCCTTAAAGAAGGAACTCATCTTGTCTTTTTTTTTCCTTTTCTTTGAATAGACTCCGTGGCTCACGGACAACTATTTAATTATCACACGTAAGGACCTTTGCGTGTTAATAACGCAGATGAATTGGGACAACAAGTCCCGGTTCCTTTCGCTGACTTTGAGAGCAAAACCCTGAGATGAAGTAAGCCGGGGTTTTAAAGGGGTGCTGCGGTCGCGGGGGGATTTTTTTTTTTTCAGGTGTGAACTCATCAATCTGGTATGGTGCAATATCAACAACAGCCTTTCTCAATGACTCATCCTTGTATTTTTGGTGGACTCAGTTTGAACGCTGGCCAGTCGCTCCACATAGACACACAAAGACACCTTCTCTCTGCGATACAGAATGTTTTGTTTCTTTTCTTTGTGCAACAAGTACTTGCCTTGCCGTATCACTCCAGACCTGTTGATGGGGATTGGACGGCCCTTACAGTCTGACGTTTTTTTTCTTGGAACGAGAAACTGGTTTACAGATGAACAAATGACTGATCTGGCCCCTCTCTGGTACATAGGATGCTTTGCTGGTCAGTGGCTGGACGTGTCAAACAGGGTCAATACAACATTGTGGACAGATTAAGTCAAAGACTTAAAAAGCCAAGGTGACTGATTAACTGTATGTGTGATACAGGGGCCCGGTCGGCTCTCAGTGGCCAAGTAACTCCTCGGTGTTAATTTAACTCAGAGTGTACAAATGGAGACAAATGGACACGTAAGGGTCCATTCGGTTCCATTTGTACACTCTGAGTTACAATAGTACCTAGGATTTTACTGTGTAGTGGAGACGGGCCAATTCAGGAAATCACCACACAATCTTATCAATACCTTCTTCCGAGAGAATGAAATGGCTTCAATAATCTTGAGTGGATTACCTTTTTAAGCATATATAAGATGGCGAATGCAAGCAAAAAAGACAAAAAGAAAAAAAGACTTAAGCTTTAAAGTTGTTGTGTGAAAAGAAGTTATAAAGAAGCAATAGGAAAAACAGAGTAATTAAAGTATGTTTTGGTGTGTTGTAGATAAGTGTATTTAAGTGCCAAGCAATATATCAATTTTACAGGCCAATCTATAGTATGAAAACAAATGTGTGAAA
>NC_137618.1:12801142-12931142 GCF_963280865.1 Gymnoscopelus braueri | reverse complement strand
CAAGGAACAGCTAATACAGGAGGAAGGCTATAAAAGTTCCAGCCAGGAAGTGATCCGGTTTTCTGAGGAAATCTACCATTTTGGGGGTGAAAGAGTGTGCATGTTTGATCCCCCCAAAAAGAAAAATACATATTTTTTATCCAAATCAGAACTTTATATCATATTATATTGAGGTTGATAAACAATGTGTCCTAAAGACGGGAAGCATTATCAAAATATGTGGACATTCTGATTGTAAATATGGAATTAAACAACAAAGGAGCAAAGGAATCTCCTGGAGCCTCCTGACATACAGTGGAGATTGGGTGAGTGATTTTCTTTTCATATATTTTTTTTGAACATTTGAGAAATGCTTGATTTTTTGGGATATGCAGAAGATGGTTTGTTTAAGGAAACTATTGGATTATATTGGAGTGTAACGTTTGTGTGGGGATGTTTTGATATATTTAAGTATATACAGTATAAAACACTGAAGCAGGTACAGTATGATCTTTATCTGTTTAATATAACTCAGCCATGGAGTTTATGGTCCTGATTGTGGTGTTGTCTATATTCTTTGGTCAATTTGTATTTGCAATGTTTATAAACTATAGACTCTAGTTTCTAGAGGTTCGGGGCGCTATGCAGCCCTCACACCTAGGTCGCACCGCCGATCCGACCGATATAATAATATAATAATAATAAACTTTATTTGTATAGCTCCTTTTAAGAGCAAAGTCACAAAGGGCTTAACCGAAAAAATCGCTAAACATGACATATACACCAATAGGCATGACAGACAAGTTCTGCTTAGCAGAAAAGAAAATACAACACAAGAAATAAATCAATAAACATATTAATAGATTTAAAAAAAAAGGAACAGAATGTAGGACGGAGCAAGGCCGGTCCTAGCCTTGTACAGTATGTAATTAATATCATTTTAAAATTGATTCTAAACAAGATAGGCAGCCATGTGGAGGGAGGATTTTTTTGGGAGAGACAGGAGTAAAGAGAATTGCTGTATCGACACGTGAATAGTAGATGAATGCGTGAATAACTTTTGTTAAGTCGGGCGGGAAAGAAAGGGTTTGATTTTGGCAATGTTTCGAAGGTGGTAGAAAGAGGACTGGACAACCTTCTTTACATGACCTTCCAGGGAGAGGTCGGAATTTTAAGTGATACCTAGGTTTCTGGCTGCGGATGTGATGTTTGGACATAATGAACCAACGGTTGTTTTCCACATGTGCTCTGTCAGACGGTGGGCCAAATACTAGGACTTCGGATTTGGTGTCGTTGAGTTGGAGAAAGTTGTCACCCATCCAACCTTTAATGTCAGCTAGGCTGGAGTGCAGTTTGGCTAAGCCGGAGGTGTCATCTGGACTGATGGGCAGATGAAGCTGGGTGTCATCGGCATTGCAGTGAAAATTGATATTATGTCTCTGTATAATGTCACCGAGGGGGAGCATACATAAGGAGAACAGGATGGGGCTGAGAATTGACCCCTGGGGGACACCACAGTGTAAGGGGGCTTTGGATGAAGTGGACTCACCAATACAGACGGAGAAATGTCTATCACTTAAATAGGATATGAACCATTCAAGGGCTGTGCCTGAAATGTCTGAAAATGGTTATTGTTCAGGGCAGGGGGGTCAAGATTAGGTTTTTTAAGCAGGGGGGAGACTAGTGCAGTTTTGAAAAAGGGTGTAACAGACCCAGAGGACAGGGAACTGTTTACAATGAATGAAATGTGAGGACCAGCAGTGGGTAAAATGTCCTTGAGAAGGGGGGTGGGGACAATATCTAGGGGGCAGGAGGAGGATTTCATGTTAGCGATGGTATTCTGGATGGTTACAAGGGATATCTGGTCGAAAGAGCAGAGGGAGGCATTGGGGGTGGCAGGGGCAACTTCTGCTCCACTGGAAATAAAGGCAGTTATAAGGGGCTGTGCATTAGCCAACTGGGACCTAATGGATTCAATTTTATCGAAAGAAAATGTTAAAAATAGCTCACAGCGGTCAGGGGAAGCCTCATTGATAACCTGCTCAATGGTCCTAAATACGGTTCTGGAGTTGCTATAATTCTCAGAGATGAGATTGGAAAAGTATTTAGCTCTAGCTTCCTTAACCGCATCGTTGTATCTTTTCATATAAGGTCTTATATGAAAAGATACAACCCATATATGGGCATATCAGAGGAACCCAGGGAACACATGCACAAATCAGTGTTGTTCTTCTTCATCATCATCATCATCATTATTTTGGATGAATAAAAAACGACACATCTAATAATACATGGTTTCTGTTGTGTCTGACATCAGTGCATGTTGAAAATCTAATCTCCATACAGTATGTGTATTTGCTTTATGTTGTTTATGACATCAGTGCATGTTCATCTCCACAGTATGTGCATTTGACATGACATCAATGCATATTGATCTCCTTATGTGCATTTGACTGGGGCTATGTGTGCATTTGACTCCATATATGTGCATTTGACGTTTGACGGTGGGATTTCATGTCATCTAGGGTTGACCACGTTAGATCACCATGTTACTCAAGAGGTTACTTCATGTCCTCCAATAATGGTCAACTCGGAACTCCATATCATGGTTGACATGGAGCTCCTTATATGGATCCTTATAGGATTTATTTCAGTCTGATGTCATGACGACATGGTTCGTTTGGGTCTGATGTCATGCTGTCACAGTCAGCATGACACATGCCATATTTGGGTGTAGTTGCAGTGGGAACTCTATATGGTTATGTCTGAGTCATAGTGACGGGGGCCCATGAGTGGCCGGCTAAATGTTGTATTTTTATATGATGGACAATAGTTCACACAATCATACTTGTTCTGTTGTAGCACACTGCACGCATATGGCACTTCAGATGCATTTTAAAAGAGACGTTAGAAGAATAATTGCAAATGCAGTCTGGCCCAGCTCTGCTCTGAATATACAGTCAACATAATGGAGAATAGGCCAAAAGTCAGACACGGAACCATAAAAATAAAACACGCAAGTATTCATAAAACAATGCTTTTAAGCCTGTGTTTTCAATCTCTGTGGAATGGCATGCCTCCCTCTTGCCCTTGACGGGGGCTTCTGACTGGGCACTGGGAGTTTTCCATTCGCCACGCTCGTTATTTTCACAGGAAGTTTGTTTAACGGTCAATAGATGGACGACGCGAACGACCATCACTCAAGCCATTTGAAAATGCGGGCCTTAATACCCCTGGCTAAATATTCTGGAAAATATTCTGCCCCGACACACATGCGTTCTATAAATCACCTTTATAATGCTTGTCACATAAAATGTTACTGCGACTGCGGGCTTAAGAGCGTGTCCGCTGTGTTAATGCTGTCCTGATTTCGGGACTGCCCCCGCCCTCACACCCCGACCCCCACCCCCACATCAATCTATCTATGGGGGCTGTATATGCCTGCTGGTGCGTGTCTGAATGCAAGTTTGAGACTGGCAGCTGCGTTCCCTCATGTGGACCTCACCTGCACCGACTGGGCAGAGGCCAGGGATGGGCAGATTCGTGGAATTTTCACGGTGACATTTTTTATTCGGCGAGCGCCGGAGGGGCTTGAATGAAGGCCGGGCTTTGTCCCGCTCATTCGCTCTGATAAAACGGCGTTCCGTTGTGGTCCTGGGATAATGCTATTAAACAACGCTGGGTTAATCCGCGGTAACAGGCCTGTTGAAAGCTGTCTCAGGCACCACACACTCACTCATGGTGCCTTGTCCAAAGAGACTCTGCCCTGAGGTCGCATTGCTACATGCGCCGGGTGCGATAAACAGGAAGCTGGGGGGTCTTCTCTCTCTCTCTCTCTCTCTCTCTTTCTAACAGATGGAATTTGGCATGGGTGTGCATGTTGTGCCAATGACTGAAGCCCATGCCTTTCTATCTACGTGGCAAAAAACACACCAACCAATTGCTTTAACCCTGCTAAAGCCCCCTGCTAAAGCCTACAGTTGGAAAACAAAACTTGAATGTATGGATGTGTGTGTCTGACTGTGTGAGAAGGTCAGGGTTTGCCGTATGGCATGCATGCACGCATGCACACACGCACGCACGCATGCACACACGCACGCACACACACACACACACACACACACAGACACAGACACAGACACACACACACACACACACACACACACACACACACACACACACACACACACACACACACACACACACACACACACACACACACACACACACCCACACCCACACACACACACTCGGAGATACACTCACTTAGACACTCTAATCCAGTTGTGGGAAAGAGAGTTGAGCAGCCATAGTTAATGTGTGTGTGCGCGGGCATTTGTTTGCGTGCATGCGCTCGCATGTGTGTGTATCTATGACATACTGTAGATGACAGCATGGATAGTGACCTCTGAACCCAGCTTTGAGGTCCTGTGTGTCCTATATGGAGGCAGGTGAAACGCTCAAGTGCAGATTTCCCTTCACAGCCGACAGGCTTTTAAAGGAAACTATAAAGGTTACAACGGGCTTAAGGTCTTCAGGCAACACTTGTCTTCTCAGTATAGATGGCAGGTGGTGAAATGGTAAGAAGGTGAGGGTGGACAGGTGGGGAGGAGGGCAAGATGAACACAAGATGAACAACCATCATCCACAATGATTAAAAATCATATTGCCCTTTAACTGTCATATGCAATATATAGAGAGGAAGAGGGAGAGGGAGAGGGGGGGAGAGAGAGAGAGAGAGAGAGAGTGTTAATGCAAGGGTTTTCAAAGGGTCTCGTCATGGACCTGCATACTGTAGATTTTGATTAGGCATTGGAGACCCATTTCAAATATACTGTCCTCTGAAAAGATGTAAATTAAATACTGGTGAGGGACATTGAAACGTCTTTTGGTACTGTAAAACAGAACAGGGTGAGGCAGAGTTTAGTTCTTATGCCACATATTGTTGGAACGAATTAAACTTCCAGAGGATCTGAACCTTGTGCCAATTATGACTCACTTTTAAATCCAGGCTGAGTGTCGTGTTGACTGAAGTAAAAACGTCCATTATATTGAAAAGAGCATCCAAACACAGTAAAAAGACATGGTTTTCATATGTATGGGGCTTTGGTATAGAGATGTGAATAACAGCAACAGTTAATGTCCATCCCAATACACATAGTTCAATTACCATGGTGCACCAAAACATTGTTTGGATTTAAGGCTTACTGCTCTTATACTGTACCATACAATATTTTATGTATACAAGTGGATTGTTTGATGTTGAAATTGTTGAGAATAAGTAAAACCATAACTGCACTTTGACCTTTATTTCTTAATGCCTCTGTTATTTCAAGATTCAATAATGTATTACCATTTCAATGAAACATTGTAAATACATCTTCTTCTTATGTATCTTATTATTTATTTTTCTTTAATAACTCAAATGCCTTTTTGTGCTCAAGTAAAGCACTTTGAATTGCTTTTTTTGTATGAAATGTGCTATACAAATAAACTTCTCTTGCCTTGCAACTTCTTCAAGTCAATTGAATTATAGTGAAATGAAACTGCTCCCCATTCTGCTGAGGACCCCCCTTAAGGACCCCTGGGGGTCCCTGAATCCACGTTGAAAACCACAGTAATGCGTGTTTAAGTTCAAGTTCACATGTCTAAAACACATAGCTACTTCTTAACATCATCCATGGCAGTGGCCCCTCCCCTCCCCACACACACACGCACGCGCACGCGCGCGCGCGCACGCGCACACACACACACACACACACACACACACACACACACACACACACACACACACACACACACACACACACACACACACACACACACACACACACACACACACACGCTCCTGCCCTCTCCTCTCAGTGAGCTCTCCAGGCCTAATCCCCCACACCTGCTCCACAAAGGAATGCCAAGTTAAATTTACAACAGCAAGCAAGGACCCTGTGGAAAGAGGGTTTTAATTGAAGATAGCTCTAACTCAGATGTATGCATTTCTTTTTTTTTTTAATTGGACAGTTGGGGCTTTTACTGTTTTTAGTTACTTGTTAATCATGTCAGGCTTTGGTGCCTTTTGCATCCCCAAGAAATGATCAGTCATACAATCAGTCATACAATTACATTATGTATGTTTACACAATGTATATATATCATATTTATATCTAAATATGTAATTTAAAAATGTATCAGTCGCTTTGGATAAAAGCATCTGCTAAATGACTGTAATGATGTAATGATATCATTACTGTGTCTTCTACCCCCAATACAACATCAATACAATATATTATTTTAAATAATTAATTTATGCTGGTATGGTGAGGTTTAAATATAAATAAACAAACGGAACAAAAAATATATACAGGTTTTATTTGTATCCAAATGATTTTACATTCCAGAAGTGACATTATATAATTTACAGTAATTTTGCATCATCTCTGAACCAGCATGCTCTGGGATGTTCTCTCATCTCAGATCTTTTGACCGGGGAGGACAAGCATACAAGGTCAATGCTGTTAACAATTTTGACATTCACTAAAGGATAAATCAAAACAATTATTTATTTCTCATAATATAATGAATAAAGGCTATACTATAATAACCTTTCAAAGTACACAGGAGGATGCGTATTTTACATGTGTTTTTAGCTAGCTGGCAATGAGCAAATTAGCTTGAAATGAACACCTGTTAAGGATTTAGCCCACTGAAGTAGGCTATACTATTTAGCCTACTTTAAAGAGGCTGAGCTCAACCTGGGTGAATTTACGCAGTGGTGTTAAGTAACTAAGTACATTTACTCAAGTACTGTACTTAAGTACAATTTTGAGGTATTTTTACTTTACTGGAGTATTTACAATTTTCTATATTTTGACTTCTAGGCCTACTCCATTACATCTCAGAGGCAAATATTGTACTTTTACTCCACTACAATTATTTGAAAACTTTAGTTACTAGTTTGTAGATTTTGATTATTATTACTAAACATACATTAACCAGCCCTATATACATTTTGGCCATTTAAAAATAGAAGATCTACAGGCTCATTGTGAGCTTGTAGATCTGCTATTTTCAAAGGATTTTTATACATTTAAAAACTTGTGAAATGGGACATTCTGCATAATGAGTATACTTTATACTTTTGGTACTTAAAACACATTTTGATACCAGTACTTTTACTCAAATAAATGTTTTATTTCGGACTTTTACTTATAACAGAGTATTTATACATTGCAGTATTGATACTTTTACTTCAGTAAAAAAAAAAGAAGTAATTTTTCCACCACTGTCCATAGGCTACAATTTAGCCTAATTTAAAGAGGCTGAGCTCAGCCTGGGTGAATTTACGTCCGTGAGTCGTTTTTGTTCCATCCTGTATAATGCTTTATCATGACGTACAGGGCTTAGCATTGATATTTCTGACGCAGCTGCTTTGAGTATAGCCATAATAGCATAGACTACATGAGTCAGAATAGTAGCTACTATCGAAGACAAGGAATGACACACACGTCTACATGACGCAGCATGGCAAGAAAATCTGTCCTATGAAAACGTAACGTCCCGTCATTGCAAGCATGCATGCTGCGTGTGTGTGTGTGTGTGTGTGTGTGTGTGTGTGCACAGAGCGATGCAAAGAGAGAGAGAGAGATGATGTGCCGTGACAGACCTGTCACTCTTGGTTCAATAAACCCTAAAGTCCAGTTTATAGACGACATACACAGAAATTACCTTTTACATGCGCAAGGCATCTTTATTGACAAACAAGGGAAGTTCCCTCTATGAAATGTGAATTACATAAACAGCAGATTCAATGATAAAACAAAATACGACCTGATATATCACGAAGGCAATTCGCTCCACATCTAAGTCTGCATGCAAACAAGCGTTCGGTTGAGCGCCTGGAGAATTCTGAAGTTCTTATCTATTACATTCAGTATATCAACGCTGTGGCTATCAAGGCCTGTCTTCTGACTGCACTCTATAAAGTAAAGGTTGACGGCCCAAGGTTCCACAATGGACCATCAAGCCCTCCTTGGGTACGAATTTAGTACCCACAACAACACAAGATTAAAATCTAAACAGTACTTTATAGAAATTCACTTAAGTCTTTCGAACCTCCCCACCGGGGCGCAGTCCCAGGCTAGACCCCTTTCCACTTGAGGTCTACAGCCAGGTCACCCTGGATAGAGAGTTCAAGTCTCCTGCTTCCCGGCGTCTTCTTTTCAAAGCCCACCGATCACAGGAGCATCACTCGCTTAGTAACTGTAGCACTCCGGCGGTCGCTTTCAGCTTGTGATGGCCTGACTGTACATTGAGCCGAACGCAGCGACCACACCCGCCTCCTGTCGGGGAGCACGCCATGGAATTAATGCTTTTTGCGATCCGACCGGCGGGTGACCCAGTCGATAGCGATCCCTTACCCGTAGGCGTGGTTGGCGCCCCAGGCAGGAAACCGACGGTCTTGTCCTGGCCCCGCTTGGCTACGGGAACCAGAATTTTAACCGTTTTCACCCGCCTTGCCTGTAACCGGTGAGTCACGCACTCCCGTCCGGTTAGGTGTGGACTGTCATCCACGCACCATGTGCTGCCAACCCTAGGAGAGAGCGGCAGTCGGCACACCGACTAGACGGAAAACACAGCTAGGATGTTGATTCATCCTTGACAGAACACGGGGGCCCTTCAGTCTCTCCCCAGCACTATATATGCGTCTTTAACGTGCTCTGGGAGCCTTGCGACCCCGCTTCCGCCTGTTATGGACAAGGATTGGGGAGCCTACCCCCTAACCTCATCCACTAGCATAACATATTGCATGTTTAAAAAAAATCAGGTCCCATTTTTTTCTTTTTGAGTCATGTGAGCCGAGGAAAACCCTTTTCTTTGAAGGGGAAACTCTGAACTAGGCTGGGGCAGTCCAAAACCTACCATCTGGACATGAGCTCTTATTGGGGACAATTACATCATTTGATTCCATATCGCATTGCTAAACTTAGGGTCCCTCAGTGGGGCATTCCCACTGAGTTTTCCTTTACAAGCAACTATTCTAACATGTGTAATATATATATATATTTAAAAAAAAAAAATTCTCTTGTTATCTCTGTGTGCATTTTTGGTTTCTTCTCCAATTCCTCTGGTTGAGGTGGTCACCTTTCCGAGCCCGGAGGAGGAGGTTCCGACAGAGCCCAAGACTAGGCCCCCCCCCCAACCCATCCAGTGCCATTAACAAATGTACTTGGCACTGAATGAGCTAAGAGACGGAGGTCCCACTCCCGAGCCCCCGGGTCCGTACCCTCCTGGGGCCTGAGACCGGAGCCCCCCGTATTATACACAGGGGCCCCAACCCCCAAGCGCCAGTCAGATCCGTACCCTCCTTGAGGTCGAAAGTCGGGCGTAGATATCGTGCAGGGGTGTTCTTCGTCAAGTTCAGCATGGGGGCCCAGGTGGCAATATAATGTTTCTGTGGTGTGTATTGGGATCACTCTGTCACTGCGCTCTTATCACTTGCCATTTGCGAAGGGCAAGACAGCCTATATTTAATGTGCCTAAAGCTGCCAGGGAGATCGCTACGATCAGATTACGTCCCCCAACATTACTATCAAAATCAAAATAAAAATTATTATGTATTTCTGGGGTCGTTCAGTGGCCTTGGGCAGCATAGATGTAGGGCTGTGTAAAAATCTCTCTGTTTGGTCTCTCAATACTACATCTGTCACTAACGAATACTCCATCTGATTAATCCTCGTGATGCATGGTACTGTATGTTCCTGTCTGGCTGAGAGTGATATTGGTACTATTCAGATTAAATGTGTAGTGTCCCTCCTTTATCTAAAAAAAAATTGGGTGGGGGTTTGATGGTGAGTCTTTGATCTCTATCATATTATTTCCCTCCTTGACCTGACACCCGGCAGGGCACACAGCATAGGAATGTGCAGAGGCCAGGGTGCCACCCTCCTTTACCTTTTTTGACATACACAACAACACATCACTTAAGTCTTTCGAACCTCCCCACCGGGGCGCAGTCCCAGGCTAGACCCCTTTCCACTTGAGGTCTACACCCAGGTCACCCTGGATAGAGAGTTCAAGTCTCCTGCTTCCCGGCGTCTTCTTTTCAAAGCCCACCGATCACAGGAGCATCACTCGCTTAGTAACTGTAGCACTCCGGCGGTCGCTTTCAGCTTGTGATGGCCTGACTGTACATTGAGCCGAACGCAGCGACCACACCCGCCTCCTGTCGGGGAGCACGCCATGGAATTAATGCTTTTTGCGATCCGACCGGCGGGTGACCCAGTCGATAGCGATCCCTTACCCGTAGGCGTGGTTGGCGCCCCAGGCAGGAAACCGACGGTCTTGTCCTGGCCCCGCTTGGCTACGGGAACCAGAATATTAACCGTTTTCACCCGCCTTGCCTGTAACCGGTGAGTCACGCGCTCCCGTCCGGTTAGGTGTGGACTGTCATCCACGCACCATGTGCTGCCAACCCTAGGAGAGAGCGGCAGTCGGCACACCGACTAGACGGAAAACACAGCTAGGATGTTGATTCATCCTTGACAGAACACGAGGGCCTTCAGTCTCTCCCCCAGCACTATACTTCGTTTTTAACGTGCTCTGGGAGCCTTGCGACCCCGCTGCCGCCTGTTGAGAACAAGGGATTGGGGAGCCTACCCCCTAACCTCCACTTAAGTCTTTCAGACCTCCCCACCGGGGCGCAGTCCCAGGCTAGACCCCTTTCCACTTGAGGTCTACACCCAGGTCACCCTGGATAGAGAGTTCAAGTCTCCTGCTTCCCGGCGTCTTCTTTTCAAAGCCCACCGATCACAGGAGCATCACTCGCTTAGTAACTGTAGCACTCCGGCGGTCGCTTTCAGCTTGTGATGGCCTGACTGTACATTGAGCCGAACGCAGCGACCACACCCGCCTCCTGTCGGGGAGCACGCCATGGAATTAATGCTTTTTGCGATCCGACCGGCGGGTGACCCAGTCGATAGCGATCCCTTACCCGTAGGCGTGGTTGGCGCCCCAGGCAGGAAACCGACGGTCTTGTCCTGGCCCCGCTTGGCTACGGGAACCAGAATATTAACCGTTTTCACCCGCCTTGCCTGTAACCGGTGAGTCTCGCACTCCCGTCCGGTTAGGTGTGGACTGTCATCCACGCACCATGTGCTGCCAACCCTAGGAGAGAGCGGCAGTCGGCACACCGACTAGACGGAAAACACAGCTAGGATGTTGATTCATCCTTGACAGAACACGAGGGCCTTCAGTCTCTCCCCCAGCACTATACTTCGTTTTTAACGTGCTCTGGGAGCCTTGCGACCCCGCTGCCGCCTGTTGAGAACAAGGGATTGGGGAGCCTACCCCCTAACCTCATTCTCTGAAGAAACTAATTTATTTGAACATCATATTTCTCTCCTCGCTTTTTTTCCTCTTTTTCCATCTTCCAAAATACCTGACTCCAATCTTTTAATCTAAGGGCTCACTTAAGTCTTTCGAACCTCCCCACCGGGGCGCAGTCCCAGGCTAGACCCCTTTCCACTTGAGGTCTACACCCAGGTCACCCTGGATAGAGAGTTCAAGTCTCCTGCTTCCCGGCGTCTTCTTTTCAAAGCCCACCGATCACAGGAGCATCACTCGCTTAGTAACTGTAGCACTCCGGCGGTCGCTTTCAGCTTGTGATGGCCTGACTGTACATTGAGCCGAACGCAGCGACCACACCCGCCTCCTGTCGGGGAGCACGCCATGGAATTAATGCTTTTTGCGATCCGACCGGCAGGTGACCCAGTCGATAGCGATCCCTTACCCGTAGGCGTGGTTGGCGCCCCAGGCAGGAAACCGACGGTCTTGTCCTGGCCCCGCTTGGCTACGGGAACCAGAATATTAACCGTTTTCACCCGCCTTGCCTGTAACCGGTGAGTCACGCACTCCCGTCCGGTTAGGTGTGGACTGTCATCCACGCACCATGTGCTGCCAACCCTAGGAGAGAGCGGCAGTCGGCACACCGACTAGACGGAAAACACAGCTAGGATGTTGATTCATCCTTGACAGAACACGGGGGCCCTTCAGTCTCTCCCCAGCACTATATAACGTCTTTAACGTGCTCTGGGAGCCTTGCGACCCCGCTGCCGCCTGTTAGTGGCAAGGGATTGGGGAGCCTACCCCCTAACCTCACCACTTAGTTATCTGTGTCCTTAATTTCTGGGATTACGAATCATAGTTATACAACATATTTCAGACTGTTCATAACTCTAACAACAATAGCAGATTCTACTAGCACAATGAGTCACTATTGAGCTAGCCTAAACAGCCACGGTTTCCAGTAATCATACTGGAGTAAATGTACAATGTCGGCTTCTGAAATGTACACTTAAGTAGAAGTAAAAGTATTGAAAACTGGAACCACTCTAGTGAGATACAAAATGGGACCCTCAAAATGTACTCAAGTAGAGCACTTGAGTAAATATACTTTGTGACCTTGGCTTCCACCACTGAACCCCGTGCAGGCGGTTATCTTCCTTGTTTAAATTCCTAAGCAGGACAAAATCTCTAAACAAAATGCTTACGGAGCAGATTACACTATCCACTGACATGTACTTGGGTCAAAGTACCAAAAACAAAAAATGGTATCGGAGTGGAGTGAGACACCAACGTGAGAAGTGTTTAATAGGCAGCCTGTCCCCATGCACAAGTTTCCTTTTGAAAATAGCAGATCCACAAGCACGAAGTGCTTGAGATGAAATAGCTTGTGAGCTTGTAGATCGGCAATTTCCAAATGGCTGAGCTGTATGCAGGGCTGAAGTGGTTCTGCAGCAATTATCTACCACTTCAAAGTAAACAGTTACCAACGTTCTCAAGGTGTTTTGCAGGGGCAGAAGCACACTGTCTACCTCTGAGATGAGGTGGAGTTAAGATACAAACAGCTGTGGGGGCCCTTTAAAGTAACAATACCTCAAGACTGTACTTAAGCACAAAATTGGACTGGACAAATTGCCTCCACTAAGGTGGGGACTAGTGGAGGCTCCTTAATAAACACAACAAACAAACAGGACTTACAGAGACCTTCATTCATTCGGATGACATACATATAACATACATATGAAGACACATATGACACACTGTAGTACTATTTAGGGGGCAACCCTAGGCTGCAGAGCCAGCCGTTCACGTCACCTCGCTCGGATGCTGGAGCTAAACATAACGTGCATGTAACCTGTAGTATTTTTGGGGTCGCCCCTTAGTGGCAGTCTCAGCTTAAACATAATATAACCTGTAGTATTTTCTTAGCCGCAGTCTCAGCTTTCACATAATATAACCTGTAGTATTTTCTTAGCCGCAGTCCCAGCTTTCACATAATATAACCTGTAGTATTTTCTTAGCCGCAGTCCCAGCTTTCACATAATATAACCTGTAGTATTTTCTTAGCCGCAGTCCCAGCTTTCACATAATATAACCTGTAGTATTTTCTTAGCCGCAGTCCCAGCTTTCACATAATATAACCTGTAGTATTTTCTTAGCCGCAGTCCCAGCTTTCACATAATAACACATAACGACACATAACGTACACAACTTAGGCTACACGCTATCTTCTCCCATGTACCCGGCGTGGTTTGCGGTTTAGAGATCCTAGTAAAGGCCACTTATTGTATTGTCTCAGTAAACTGTTGGATCATAGAATACAGAGAGACAGTGTAGTGTCTCAGTAAACCATAGGATCATAAAGTACACTGAGACAGTGTGGTCTATCAGTAACCTATAGGACCACAGAATACAGAGAAACAGTGTAGTGTCTCAGTAAACTATAGGACCACAGAATACAGAGAAACAGTGTAGTGTCTCAGTAAACTATAGGACCACAGAATACAGAGAAACAGTGTAGTGTCTCAGTAAACTATAGGACCATTATGACAATTGTAAGGATATTTTCATGCAGGCACACAGACAAACCCCCTACATCTAGTGTAAAACTAATATTAGATAATTTCACCCGCACCGAAAACCAAAGCGTGAAAAAGTGGTATTTCGAGGTACAACAAAAATAAATCCATATATTTATATATATAGCCATGCATTGCTCGAACACCCAAGTTGAATCGTGGGTTATTCTAGAGGCCTTGACATGAATATATATATAAATAAAGACAAATAACTGATAGTAACAGCTGATAGTTAAACATCCGTGTAAAAAAAAACGTCGGGGTGTCTCCGGTGGTCTCATAAACATATACAGAGACAGTTGCTGGGAGGATCAACTCGGTCCACCCAGCCACGCTAACAGGACATCATGGGGTATAGGAAGTACAGAGCCTAAGTATTAAACACAAAGGTCATTCAATCTGCTGTTCAGTGGTGACTTCACATGTATGCAATCATATTTACACATTGTCTTTAACAATTGACCTAAATTTGGTATAATACAATTCACATATAGCACCGCGTGTACCCTTCCTGGGGCCCCAAGGAATTGTAGCACATAGTGTATGGGCGAATTGTTATTTGGATCTTATGGATCCAGCGGTCGTCTGGACTGGACAGGGTCACGGTCGGGGTCACCAGCTGATGTGCCGTGACAGACCTGTCACTCTTGGTTCAATAAACCCTAAAGTCCAGTTTATAGACGACATACACAGAAATTACCTTTTACATGCGCAAGGCATCTTTATTGACAAACAAGGGAAGTTCCCTCTATGAAATGTGAATTACATAAACAGCAGATTCAATGATAAAACAAAATACGACCTGATATATCACGAAGGCAATTCGCTCCACATCTAAGTCTGCATGCAAACAAGCGTTCGGTTGAGCGCCTGGAGAATTCTGAAGTTCTTATCTATTACATTCAGTATATCAACGCTGTGGCTATCAAGGCCTGTCTTCTGACTGCACTCTATAAAGTAAAGGTTGACGGCCCAAGGTTCCACAATGGACCATCAGAGAGAGAGAGCGAGAGAGAGCGAGAGAGAGAGGGAAAATTCACGTGTATTTATGCATTTGCAGACTGTATAGTTGAAACGTTAACTAGTTGAAACTAACCTCAGCAAAGTGACTTAATTGCTAACCATAAAGGTAAACGTTGTGTAGCCTACTGTATGTACTACTCAGCTGGTTCTGATTATCTGTAAGTGCATGCGTCATGATGTAGCCTATTATATACTATATTTAATAAATACCTTTTGTTGCAGTTTTCATTTTTTGACACAGAATCAAATATTTTTCTGTCTAGTTTTCTATCTGTGTCACCACAAAATGGCCGCCACTGCTATGCCTTATGTCATATATAGGAGCAACATGCATTAACTTTCTAGTTATCAGACACAATTGTTATGGTAGGTAGCTAAATGGAACACAACCTTTATTAGTATAATTGATAAGTAACACCCAGGAATTAACATTACACTGTTATTTAAAAGGGAGTATAGACCTCTGTTGATAACCTCTACATTCCATTTTAATCTATGTGCTGTAGGAGGAAGCACTGTTGAATCCACATATCTAACAAGCTATAATTTGTTTCCATGCAGAATACAGTGGTCCATTGAACTACAGGAAGACACTGCAAGAGCTGCTGCGGTGATGTTCAACTTTCAACACGACCAAGCCATAAGCCTAAGGTAACAAAAACAAAACATCTACTACAACCCAGTCTCATGGTGATGGCCTTTTAGTACTTAAAATGCTTAAATGAAAGGATCATACCAGTCTAATTTAGACTTCGAGCCATTAGTAGAGACTGCCCCTGTTTTAAAAAAAATGTTGTGTCCATAAGTGTATGCAGTGTATGTATACTTTAGTAGATCTCAGCATGTCAATACACCTGGGAAAATTGTTCCATTACATGTGGCACATTTTGAACTTGAATTTTAACTTCAAGATACAGTGAGTTTAATTCACTGTTGCCAATGATTTTCAGGTACATTCTTTAATGTTTGTTGAATAAACTTACAAAATGTAAACAAACACAATTTCTAAAATAATAAAGCCATTTTGGGGGAAATTTGTCGAGGGTTATGTAAACGACGTGGCCGATGTTGACAATGGACAATTACATGTAGTAACACTGGTATGGTCCTTATAGGTTATAGGTTATATAAGCCAATCACAAATGCATCATACACATTTTAATAACAACAAAATCTAATATGCATTAGGCTAGTATTTCAACCTGCAGGTCACCCTGTGGTAGTATGCTGCTGTGCCAAGGGCAGCCGTGTTTGTCTGCATCATTGACATACTTTGGAAAATAACATGGGTAATATTCCAAACTAATAAGATAGTTATGTAAACGCACAACACTACAATTCAGGAAAAGGTGTCAGTTATTTTTTGTTCACCCGTGACAGCCTGTCTGTGTTATAATGGAAGTCCCCCTAGAGCAACAGCCTAGATTGAGGTGAGGTCGCAAAATTGAGACCTCATGCTCGGTCTAGTCCCAGGCAACAGGTTGTGCGTTTTTGGACTGTGTCTCGTTCCAGGCCAGAGCAGCTCCGCTGTGCCTGCCTGGGACCTAATCCACTTAAAGCCAATTACAAGACTATTACTGTGATCGCCCTCCCGAACATGACAATGGAGCCAGTCGTTGAGGGCCAGAGATACACAAGCTTGCAGCTCCATTCCTCTCTCTCTCTCTCTCTCTCTCTCTATCTCTCTCTCTCTCTCTCTCTCTCTCTCTCTCTCTCTCTCTCTCTCTCTCTCTCCTTGAGTTATCTAGCTCTCTTCTCTTCTCTTCTCTTCTCTTCTCTGCTCTTCTCTGCTCTGCTCTGCTCTGCTCTGCTCTGCTCTGCTCTGCTCTGCTCTGCTCTTCTCTTCTCAGGCTTCTCTTCTCTTCTCAGGCCTGGCCTTCATACTGGTTCTCCCCACCTCTTGAGAAATCCTGTGTTGCAGTTATCTCGATTGCTGGCAGCAGCGCTGAATGATATAATTAGTGTTTTGACATGAGAGAGAGGAAAGGCGTTGACTGACGGCTTCCCAGCCTGGCGTGCAAGTTCACAAGAGGGCTAGACACCAAACGCTCCCGACCTTCTGACATTTTAGTACATTTTCAAGCACTGATCTGAAGGTGTGCGCGGCTCTTGTAATCTTGCTTGGCTCTGGTGGGGTTTCTGATCAAAAGTAATTGAATTCATTGTACTGGATGTAGGGTAGCCTATTTTGTTTATTTATTGATGTTTGCCTCTGCGCTTATTATTATTATTATTATTATTATTATTATTATTATTATTATTATTATTATTATTATTATTATTATTATTATTATTATTATTATATATTTTATTAATTAAAACAGGAATAGTACACCACAGCACAAGATGGTGTTGTTACATGATGTTAAATATTTCGGAACAATATTTCTGTTTTTTCCATCATTCCATCTTCAATTAACTCTTGGTCTCCGTCTATTTGTAACTTTGTCCGAAAATAATAATGATGAGCATCTGTATACTTCAAACAGACAGTAAATGTCTGTCAATGAATCCCTTAAAACCAGTGATCTGGCAAATCCTGTTTGTTCCCTGAAAGCCGTGGTCCTGCCACCAGTTATGTCACCAGTTGGGTCACTGGTGACGTAGTGGTATTAAGGGACACTGAAATTCATGTGATGCATTCTATGTGTGAATCAGAGCTGGAATGTGTGTATATGTCTGTCTTGTGTGTGTGTGTGTGTGTGTGTGTGTGTGTGTGTGTGTGTGTGTGTGTGTGTGTGTGTGTGTGTGTGTGTGTGTGTGTGTGTGTGTGTGTGTGTGTGTGTGTGTGTGTGTGTGTGTGTGTGTGTGTGTGTGTGTGTGTGTGTGTGTGTGTGTGTGTGGGAGAGGGAGATTGAGATTGAGATGGGGAGAGAGAGAGAGAGAGAGAGGGTGCACATGCGTGTAATCATACATATGGCGGACACACGCATGCAGAGTCACTGGCATTTCCCAGCATCACACAGAGCATGTTGGTTTAATTACACAGGAAGTGGAGGCCTGTGACAGTCTTCCTGGTTATTTATGACGTGTGGCGGTCATATCTCCATCCAAGAGGACCGGGCTGGACGGGGAAACCCCTGGCTTCCACAGTTTGTTGCATATGTATTCAGAGCCATAATTCTTGTTAGCATTTATGTTCCGCAGCCAAATACTGTCAGCGAGGCAATTAGTCAGGAATTTTAACCACTTGTGTGTGTGTGGAGGAGTTGTTTTGTTACAGTAAGCACTCACCGTCAAAAATGAATGACAAGCTGCGATGGATGGACTATAGCGTGTTGTGCTATATTGAGAGTTGTTACTTCAATGCAAGTTTATTTTCTGAGATACTATGTTTTTATATGCGGTCTGTGTGTACGATACACACGCTGCTTTATCAGAGTTTACTCCGGACAGAGATGGGAAGAGGTAGTCTGAACTAACGGATGTGAAAATCCGTAAGGTGCTCTTATTGGTTCCGGGGCGGATTTCGTCGTTCGGACATGTCCCGCCCCTTTCCACCCTGAGCCTGATTTCACCGTCGGCCCTACTGTCGCTACAGGGAAGGTACCGCCCATTGGTCTCTTGAAATTGAAAAACAACCCTGACTGTTTCTTTCACGTTTTGCGGTCTGGGTAATGGCTTGGCTCCTACCAGACCCTACTCCAGCGTTTAGTCTACTGTTAAGTGGAGTAGGGATTTGTGTAGCCAGACAAGGTAAGAGGAAGTTAACATGTCCCTGGTGTCCTTGCAAAGACATTGCTTCAGTCATTTTAAGATTAGGCTACACTTTATTTTCTGTTTATGGAAATTTGTCTCGGTGGGGAGGGGTACACATGCTGGGACACAGAAACCCATGTTCTCTATGCTGAAGAAACATAATGCCCCCCATTTTTCTAATGCCCAGATATTTTACTGCCCCTATTAATATCCAGAAATGTAATACCCTCCTTTTGACATAAATATAATGGTTCCAATCTGAAAGCTTCAGTGCCTAAATTTAACAATCCATTCGTAGACCTGTCATTTGTCAATCATTCTGGTTAGCCAGTGCCATCTGGTGTCAAGTACATTATTATTATCATTATTTTTAATTGAATCTTTGAAACCCAAACTTTCTTAGATACATACTAATACATACTCTTACAGCCCACCCCCTTTTTCGACAGTAAGAAACATGTTAAAACCTCCCTTTTTTTCTTTTCTTTCTTATTTTTTGGTGTGTGCAAAATATATTTAAAGTTATCTTGTACCTGCTTTCAGCATTACTCAGGCTTTCAAAGGACTTGACACTTAAAAAGAAAGGTTGCCATTGTGCTAATTTTGTGATCTCCCAGTCCTCTAGATCCGCGGTTCTCAAAGTGGGGTCCGGGGACCCCCAGGGGTCCTTGAGGGGGTTCCAGGGGGTCCCCAGCTAAACGATGGATAGTTAGGAACCAAATGGACCCTTATGGGTCTGTAACTCTGAGAGTCCATTTGGTTCCATTTGTACACTCTCAGAGTTAAATTAACATTGATTTTACAATATAAATTGGGGTCCCAGAGATAGAAATGCCATTAAATAGGGGTCCGTAGCCTAATCGATGTCAAACTGGGTTCCTTGAAATTAAAATGGTTGAGAATCACTGCTAGAGCTGTAAACATCTTCTCTTATCGGGGTCCCTGCATGGCACATCTTTTCAAACAGGGGTCCGCAGGCTAATAAATGTCAATTTGGGGGTCCTTGACATGAAAAAGTTTGGTGAGTTTCGTAAAGTGCTTTGGGGAGGAGATGTGTTGTAACTGGAAGAGCAGCTCAGCCCTTCCCATCATTCAGTGTGTGTGTCCATCCTTGGCCATATGTTTGAACTCCTAGATAAGTTCTTTTTGGCAACAGTCGCGTCGTATGATGGACAATAAATTCAGCTTTAGTCACTCTGCACTAGAGTGTGGACTAAATGCCTGATAGAAAATGGAAACCATTCTAAAATGTCAAAAATGTGAATGCGTCAGTGGGAAAAAATTAATCACGTTTTCTCAGTCTCTCTTTGGAGATTCGAGGGATTTAAAAGGTCACCGATAAAATCGATTCCCTTTTTGGCCTTATATTTATCTGTCATCTGTCATTTATCATCTGTGTACTTTCCTCCCATCCCATGTAAACAGCTTTGTATGAAACATGTTTTGTTAGAAAGCCTCTTACGTGTGAAACGGAATCGAGTTGACATTTTTATTTCTTTGAAATGCCAGTGGGGTTGGTGACGAGGTCCCAACAGAAGCTAACATCCTTAGCAGGAATCCTGATACCTTCCCTCAGGCTGTTGTGAAGCAGTAAAGATCTCATCTTCCACTTATAGGTTAAAGTTAATGCAACAGTTTTGGAACATTGAGACATGCTGCTCGGATGCTTGGACGTGGCGGTGTCATTTTATACTTCTTTTTATTTCTCTCTCTCTAGCGAGGGACTCGCCAGCTTTGCTAGTATGGGTTACAGTGCAGGCACGCTAGGGCCTATCTGGTTACTGGTGCTGGTGTGTGACTCTGTCAGTGTGTGTGTGTGTGTGTGTGTGTGTGTGTGTGAGAGAGACAGAGAAGATGGTCTGTTTGTATCTGTGTATTAGACTGTGCGTGTGTGATTCATTTAAATAATGAAATGCAGAGGGTGTAAAAATGGACCAGCCATTTGGGTTACATTCTGAGTGTGTGTGTGTGTGTGTGTGTGTGTGTGTGTGTGTGTGTGTGTGTGTGTGTGTGTGTGTGTGTGTGTGTGTGTGTGTGTGTGTGTGTGTGTGTGTGTGTGTGTGTGTGTGTGTGTGTGTGTGTGTGTGTGTGTGTGTGTGTGTGTGTGTGTGTGTGTGTGTGTGTGTGTGTGTGTGTGTGTGTGTGTGTGTGTGTGTGTGTGTGTGCGTGCGTGCGTGCGTGCGTGCGTGCGTGCGTGCGTGCGTGCGTGCGTGCGTGCGTGCGTGCGTGCGTGCGTGCGTGCGTGCGGCCAGAGTGTTTGTTGAGTGGAAAATGTTCCCTAAAGCCTCTCTGCTCACCTTTCGCAGTGGCAACATTTAGCACAGTGCTGCAACCCCCCAGCCTCTCCCCACTCACCACCCTCTCTGCCCCATGCGCCTCACTCTCTCACAATCTCACTCTCTCACTCTCCCTATCGTACCACGTTTCCATATTAAGGTTTCACAACCTGTTTTTAGGAGCGATCGAAGGCTGGGTGATTTTACAGGAGTGCTGCCCTTCAACAGATGGTCAGACAGGGCATGGAATGAGGTGGAAGGTGTGTGTGTGTGTGTGTGTGTGTCTGTGTGTCTGTCCTGGGTCTGGCCCCCACCCTCAGGCTGGCTGAATGTGACAAAATGCAAAGTGGAATTTGCCCCCTCTGGACCCCCGCCCCCCCCCCCACCCCCGCTCACTCTGTTCCAGAATTGGCCCAACAGAAAGAGCGATGCGAGAGGCGCGATGGCATGTCCTTCGCGGTCCGGGCGAGTTTGGGTGACAGCTGCGATGTTTATAGGCCAGCTTCGATGACAGTCCGGAGGACTCAGCTCGGCTCTTTTCAGACAGGAATTAGGTTTGTCATCAGATTCTAAAATCCATCTGATTTATGACGTTTTCCACTCCTGTTCAAAAGCCCCCCCCCCCAATGCTTTTTCTCTCACTACCCCTTTGACCCCCCCATCAACTAACCCCACAGTGGGGGGTGCAAGTGGGTGGTTTGGAAGGGGGGGGGACTTTCGGCTGTTTGTTTGTTTGTTTGCCCATCTCTGACTTTCACCACGGACAGATCAATTGCTCGATCAGTGGCTACCGTGAAGACGGCCTGGTATTCTGACAACCAGGTGTTGATTCCTTTGTTTCTTTTTGGATGCGTCTCTTGTTTTGCTCTGAAGGCGTGTCTATTTTTAGACAAACGATGCTCCAGTTTGTTTTCCACCCAGATCCGACCATCCGTCTGGACTTACTGTACCACCTAACACCACACCACCTAAGCTGAGAGCTTCACAGCACTCTTACTGACGGCAAACAAGGTTATTGATGGAGTCCCTAGTCTGGTCTTTTCCAACAGAAAAGGAAGAATTCTGAACCTACAGCTCATGAGGTGGAAGCTTGAGGCAAACTCTGTCATATGATTTGTCTTTGTTGCTTGAGACTTTTTCATGCAATGATATTTACTTGCCATCCAATCTCTTACTGAAACTCGTGCTGTTTTTTTCAATTAGTCAATGCATCTGCTTTGTTTCTGGAGTTATTGAAAATAAATTGAGTGCTTTTGGGCATGAAGGAAATGAGGGAAAACTTCATTTGAAAAGGAAAAAGGTTAAATCCCCATGTAGCCGTGGTTCTGTTCAGCGTTATGCGTCAACAGTGTACGCCAAGATTTCCACGTTCATGTAGCTCCTGAGCACTGGCTAGGGAGACCACTAGCCCCTCCCAAACCCCTTACACATCTTTAGGGGAAAAAGATAAGATTGATTGATAAGATTTCAGTTGTCATAGCAGCACTGCAGTAAGGATGACACAAAGATAGATAGAGAACAAGTACAGAATAAGTAGTAACACTAGTAAAAATAAGATAACAGTATAATACAGATAGTATAAAATGACTTAACATCTAACCTGGCCCTCCGTGTCTGGGCTGGTCAGGTGTGCATAGTGTATAGGTTCACCAGAAATAGAGGCATAGGTATGCCAGAGGGTAAGCCAGAGGGGGTCAACTAAACCAATAAGACAGCAACAGCAAAGAAAAAGTTAAATCTAAATAAAAAACTTGATAACACAATCAGACACAGTCTCAAGTGTGGAGCTTTCAGGTGAAACGCCTGAAAACTTCACCTGTTCAGGTGAAACACGAAGAGCTGCTAACGGTTGTCACCCTCCTATGCAAGGGTGGAGACCAAGACAAATATTTGTCATTGGAACAATGACATGAACCCTAGCATCCCTATTCTATAACAATAACAAAAAACAAAATAAAAACAACACACAGACATTGAGAATGTAACAGCTAAACAGAGTGCATAGTAAAACGGTCCTGTCCTGGCTTTGTACTGTATATTTTCCAGGGATTGTCTCAGGATAAAGTTCCCTTTTCACCGGCCCCTGATCTCACTGATCCCTCCCAAGGCATTCAATTAATAGGGATAATATGAACACACCCTGTCCCCAAGAACCCTACTCTGACAAGCAACGCAACCGATTTAGACATCGCACACAAAGCAACATCTCACTTCACTGCTGAAATTATAGAGAGATAATAACATCCCGTCTGCCATCCAATTAATGAAGAGATTAAATGGGAACCATGGCGTTAATAGGAGAATGTCAGTGATACCGCAGGCAGGAAGGGGACACAGTTATGTTGGAAGGCTTTTTTACGAGAGGCAGTCGGGCAGGACTCCAGGAGGGAGGGTATATTCCGGGTGGTAGTATTTGAAAATAACCCTGTTGGGTGAGCTTAAACTCAAAACTTGTTTGGTTTCATAAAGCAGAAATAAGGCTGGGATGTTGCCAAGATTAAAACCTCCCGTGTCCATGCTCATACACCACTGATTGGTTTCACAACATCTTTTGTTGAGCGTGAAGTCAGGACCCGATCTGTTAAACAACACAATATTCCCCACGTTGCTCTTTGTGTGCGACCCTGTCAGAACGTTTTAGGATCCACTTCACATCCCTGCACTGCTGCTTTAGAAACGCTGCTCAATTGGAAATCTTCTGTCTTTATGAAGCCAAATCAACGTGGTGCTGTTTTCAAGCTTGGATCATCCCGTCAAGTCAAATTTGAGTCTAGACCAGCATTCTTCACCCAGTGCATTGGGACCTAAAAGTCAGTCAAAGACTAACATTACTCGAGGAATATTGTCTTCATAATCATACCATTTATGTAATGTCATGGTTCCTGGTTTCATGGTCTGTGTAGCATTTGGATCCCTGCGTGAAAACAGTTGGACTGTGTGTGTTGTTGTTGTCGATGATTCACATGTAGACAAACAATTGATGTAGATGATTCACCCTGCAGACAAACAATTGATGTAGACAGTGATGATACAATCCAAAAGAGATGCACCATGGGGGATTTTTATGTTTTCAACCCTGGCTGGGTCCATATTGAGTCAATTCAGCATCACTCCGGGAATCAGGGTCAATTAAATATACTTCAGCTCTTGGCAATGTAGACATCATCCTGAGACAGTATGGGAGTGGTGGGGGAGGGGGTAATAATAGAGACTGGAATAGTAGGATATGATGCACGAGTCCACAACAAAGCATTATTGCATGTGATTAGTAATCATGCAAACTCTTTAAAGGAGTAGTTCAACCAAAAAATTACTTATTTTCTATCAATTACACACTCCATGAAGCCTTAAGTTCATGGAGATTTTTTTGTTTAAGCCAATAATTCGATGACCGGGTCATCGGTCAATAGGACTGAAATTGATAGAAAATAAGTAATTTTTTGGGTGAACTACTCCTTAGACAACGAAGTAGACAACGGTAAAACACAGAGGGAGAAACAGAGACTAAACCTGAGACTTTCTCACATGTTGGAGAGGAGAGCCAAGGTCAACTTCTTGGACAGATATGTATTTTTATGTTTTTCCTTTTCACTACTGACATCCATAAAACTTCATGCGGCATGGGAAAGCTATCGTCCTTCCTGGTATTGCTGTATTTCAAAAGGGAAATCAAGCTGGGCGGCATTTCCTCACATCTTAAAAAAATGACACTCAGTTATGTGACACTTCCCCTCTCCTTATCATGGGAATTTATAAGCGCCGCTCTGCGCCAGGTGCACCAATCGGGGAATGTCTCTGCGCACACACACATGTGCACACACAGCCGGATTTATGCATGGGCTACCCTGGGCTTGAGCCCCAGGGGCATCGTCTAAAAGGGCCCCGGAATGTCTTTATTTTTTTTTAATTCTCAGATTGGAAAGTATAACCTACTGGATTTTTATTTGTTTAATTTTATGCCCGTTATATTGAACTTATACTTAACTTTTTTCTTCATTCATAAACTTGAGACTGTGGCAAAGGCGGAAAAACGGACCACCCAGACGCGTTAATTTCTTCAGATTCATAAAGCTGCACGTTTGCCTGATTCTGGTTTTATACATTCAATCACTGTTGGCTACAACTATGGCATCCCACGTATATATATGGCCATTACGCATAGCTGTATACACTTTCACAGACATAATGTTCACATGAACATACACAGTAAAGTTGAGCCTATCTCACACCTATATTTTACACAAATGCACGTTTTCTTACTAACATGCATATGTGCTCTCTCTCTCTCTCTCTCTCGTTGTCTCTTTCTCTCTCATGTACACGAGCACATACAGTACATACAGTATACCATATATACATATATCACATATACCATTGGCATATGTGAAGACATGAAAATAAAATGCACATGAACAAACATCATGTTTGTTTTTTGTTGCATAAACTTTCATTTTGTTCTGTGTAGCCTCTTAATTGGTTCTAACTCGGTTGTCCATGTGCGAAATCAAATATGCCTGTAAACATGGCTAATAGATCTTGGAACACACGTCATAAACAAACGCACGCACAAGTTTATATTACTACACTTTTCAGGACATCAACATTTTAGTACGGCAAATGGCATTTTTAATGTATCTTTTGTAACAATAATCCAAATCTATAAAGTAACTAGTTAACTAAAGTTGTCAAATAATTGTAGTGAGTAAAAGTATAATATTCGCCTCTGAGATGTAGTGGAGTAGATGTAAAAGTATTGAAATTTGGGAATACTGCAGTAAAGTAAAAGTACCTCAAAATTGTACTTAAGTACAGTACTTGAGTAAATGTACTTTGCACACGCACACAGAAAGCAGTGGTTCCTGCTCCCTGTGCGGCGGGCGGGCAGGCAGGTTCATTGTTCTGCCCAGACCTCCTGGTTCTCCCGGCTCTGTCCTTCGGGCTGTTAACTCGGAGTATTTCACAAGCTGTAAATTCAGAACAGATATATAAATCACAGAGGGCACAGTGGGCTCAAGGGGGGCCCGTAAGGGGATATGCAGACTTTCGCCCAGGGGTCACTGGTGCTATTCCAAAACCCAGCCGGACCGTTCGAACAGCAATGGGAAGCTGAAGGATTGGGGGTGGGTGGTGGTGGTGGTGGGGCGGGGTCGGGTGGGGGGGGGAGGGTGGGTGACCTTCTTGTGCAGCTGAGCTAGAAGTGGGGGGTATAGGGGGGGGGGGGGGGGGGGTCTGTTGAACAATAAGCCTTAAGGGTCAAGAGTGGACAAGTGCTGAAGTTTAACCACATTAACACTATCGCTATTGTGGGCAAATATTCAAACTTTTTCGAAATGTAAAAAAAAATCTAAATGTATATATAAGACCGGCTCTTTGTCCTCGCAGTGGGGTACTGGTTATACTGGTTTTATAATGTATGGCTGATGGTTATACTCGTTATACTGGTTTTATATTGTACTGGTTTGTAATAGCTGATGGTTATTGTAATAGCTGACGGTTATACTGGTTATATATTGTAATAGCTGACGGTTATACTGATTATATATTGTAATAGCTGGCGGTTATACTGATTATATATTGTTATAGCTGATAGTTATATTGTACTGTAATAGCTGATGCCTAATGTGCCTATATCTTTGGTTTCTAACACAACACAATTATCTGAATGAACAAACTAAATCACGTTGTTTGATTTTGATATATATTTTTTTCTTTCATGAAAGTCGAAGGTGTTCAAGCTGTTTGAAGTGTAAGGTCACATTGTAGCACCATCTGTGCACATGGACACTCTGCTGTCTGGATTGGATCACATTTCGACCTTGACTTTGGGCATTTTAGCCACGTCCACACATTTGACTGACTGGCCCTACATACAACTGACTGGCCCTTCATACGACTGACTAGCCCTACATACGACTGACTGGCCCTACATACATATGAGTGGCCCTACATACTACTGACTGGCCCTACATACTACTGACTGGCCCTACATACTACTGACTGGCCCTACATATGACTGACTGGCCCTACATACGACTGACTGGCCCTACATACGACTGACTGGCCCTACATAAGACTGACTGGCCCTACATACGACTGACTGGCCCTACATACGACTGACTGGCCCTACATACGACTGACTGGCCCTACATATGACTGACTGGCCCTACATACATATGATATGAGTGGCCCTACATACGACTGACTGGCCCTACATAAGACTGGCCCTACATACATATGATATGAGTGGCCCTACATACATAAGACTGGCCCTATATACATAAGACTGGCCCTACATACATAAGACTGGCCCTACATACATAAGACTGGCCCTACATACATAAGAGTGGCTCTACATACGACTGACTGGCCCTACATGACAGTACGGTGTAAGCCACTAACCTATAGAAGTTGCCCTTGGTTTGTATGTTCTTCATTAGTCTTATGAAGCTCTCCTCTCACACCCCATATCACTATATGGGGTGCCCTCTCCTCTCTCACCCCATATCACTATATGGGGTGTCCTCTCCATATCACTATATGGGGTGTGCTCTCCTCTCTCACCCCATATCACTATATGGGGTGTGCTCTCCTCTCACCCCATATCACTATATGGGGTGTCCTCTCCATATCACTATATGGGGTGTGCTCTCCTCTCACCCCATATCACTATATGGGGTGTCCTCTCCATATCACTATATGGGGTGTCCTCTCCTTTCACCCCATATCACTATATGGGGTGTCCTCTCCATATCACTATATGGGGTGTCCTCTCCTCTCACACCCCATATCACTATATGGGGTGTCCTCTCCTCTCACACCCCATATCACTATATGGGGTGTCCTCTCCTCTCACCCCATATCACTATATGGGGTGTCCTCTCCATATCACTATATGGGGTGTCCTCTCCATATCACTATATGGGGTGTCCTCTCCATATCACTATATGGGGTGTCCTCTCCTCTCACACCCCATATCACTATATGGGGTGTCCTCTCCTCTCACACCCCATATCACTATATGGGGTGTCCTCTCCTCTCACACCCCATATCACTATATGGGGTGTCAGTGATATCAGCTACAGCACTTCCCACACCGATTCTGTCAATCAAAATGTGTTCCTATAGGCAATTTGTGTGGTTAAATATCTGACTGACTGAATGACTTGAAACACTGCTTCCTCTCCTCTCCTCTCCTCTCCTCTCCTCTCCTCTCCTCTCCTCTCCTCTCCCGTGTTCCCACCAGCTCTCTCTCTCTGTCTTGCTGATCCATCATGAGATGACAGCGTGTCTGTAGCTGAATATCTGCGCCGCAAATAGCCCAGGCCAGACGAGCCTCACTTCTCTTTTTTCTTTCTTTCTGTCTTTTATTTTTTTTTTCCTTTTGAAAGGCCTATAGGCCCTATAGGCCATGGCCTGCTATGTCAGTCATGTGCTCTCTGCTCCACGCACTGGTCGGCGAGAGCCACCCATCACCAGTGGTGAGCGAGCGACCCCCAAGTTCCTGCCCTCACCGACCCATCTGCCCCCAACCTCCTACGCCATGCCAAGCTTATTTTAACTCTTGTAACCCCCCCTCCCTCTCTGTGGTCTGCTTCTTTCTCTTTCTCTCTCTGTCTATCAGTTACTGTATGTCCTGTCCAGTTGTGTATCTTAGTCTATCTTTTTTTCTGGCTCTTTCTCCCTTTCTCTGACTTTATTTCTCTTTCTCTGTGTCTCTCTGAATCTCTCTTTCTCTCTTTCTTTGTCTCTCTCTCTCTCTCTCTCTCTCTCTCTCTCTCTCTCTCTCTCTCTCTCTCTGTCTCTCTCTCTCTCCCTCTCCCTCTCTCTCTCTCTCCAGTTGCTGTCATACCTCCCTCCTCGTCGCCCCTTCACCCTCATTAATCATCGGCCTGTTGGAGGTGAAAAAAACAAACAATACCCCCCCGAGGACATGAGGGGGCGATTTTCGAGTGGTGGCAACAACTTTGCAACTTTTCAAAAATATTCCGTGCCCAGCGGGCGGTTGATTTGGACGCTCCATGAATCTGCCAGCCGATAAAAGTTAGCACTCAGCGGGGACCGTCAGTAACCCCAGCCCCCCGCATGTCACGGACATGGCAGAGACATCCACACCAACAATTAGAACTTAATAAATCAGGCCCCCGTTTTTAACACCCCGATGCCCCACGGCACGCCGAGGGGTGCCACCAGGGGGGGGGGGGGGGGGGAGGGGCGGACAGTGTCTTGGGTGGGTATGCTGGAGATGTCGTCTTCTCTAATTAACGGCACAGCCGGTGTAGAGTGGACTGAATGGAGTTGGTTTAGCGTGCGTGCTGCTACTGAAACACTTCAGCGTGGCTTAACTCTTGAGTGTGTACAAATGGACCAAATGGACCCTTACATTTGGTAAGAGTTACAGAGTTACAAATGGGTATTTTAACACAGAAGATTTTTCTCTGTTGTATGATTGATTGATTGATTGATTGATTGATTGATTGATTGATTGATTGACTGAATGATCAGACTAGAATAGGGTTCATGTGGTTAACCCATTACGACCTGAGATACGATTCTACTTCTTCTAGATCCTAACAGTTTTCTGAAACACTTATGTTGCTATAGATATTGCTATATAATCAGTGGTGCTCAAACCTTTTCATGTCAAGGACCCCCAAAATGATATGTATTTGGCCGCGGACTCCCATCTGAAAATATTTTGTTCCAGGGACCCCCAGAAGCAAAGATTTGAGTTAAAAATATATATACCGGTAGTCAAAGATTTGCCAAAAAAATATATATATAAAAATAAAAAAAACGAATGTATGAAATAATGGTTTAAGTGGATACACAGATGGGTTCCCGGTTTAATGGGTTAAATGAACAGTGTGTACGCTGCGGAGATAAATACTGGTGTGCTGTGGAGACGAGCAGCAGACAGAAAGGGCAGTTATGTATGTAATAGGGTTGTGTGGAAGGGGAGGGGGGGGATTTGACAGAGAGGGACACCTGTGTTCAAGGCAATCTGTCTCTGTCTAAAGAATGAGCTTTTGGCCTCGGGATGAAGGTGAGGGTTGGTGAGCTTGTCCGCGCGCGCGCGCGCGTGTGTGTGTGTGTGTGTGTGTGTTTGTGTGCAGCGCGTGCACGTGCACACATGCGTGTGGTATGGGTTGTGGTGTTCCGCCTACATATGCAGACCTTCAGCTATATTTTGCAGCAATGACAAAACTAACTTGACAGTTCCTTAATATAGGATTTAAATGGCATCTGTTTTGATCGTGTTGAATGGACGGCAACAGCCTGGTTTGATGTCATGATTGTTTATTAAGTGTCCCACTCCAGTGGTCATTTATAATTCATCTAATACAGTTTATCGTTAATGCGTGATATCTTTTTTTGATCATATAACAGGCTCATTCAATTTGATTGTGTCATAATGAGAAATAAAATGTACGTTTTATCTGTACTTTAAGATACTCCCTAAACTGCCACTTTTCCCACAATTGCATGTTCATATCATTAAAAAGGTATATACCAAAAATAGTACAGGACACTTAAATCAGTAGCACAAGGTTTCATTTATTTATTCATTTATTTATTCATTTATTTATTCATTTATTTATTCATTTATTTATTCATTTATTTATTCATTTATTTATTCATTTATTTATTCATTTATTTATTCATGTATTTATAATTTTATTTATAATTTTATTTTTATTTTTATTTTTAATCGCAGTGACAGCTCCCTTCACATTAATTGAACCGTTTAGAATATGAATCCCGCCCTGACGTCAAGGCCCATCTAAGTTTTATTGATTTAAATGTTTGGTTACTACAACATTAGAAGGTCTTGTGAAACCTAAACTCTTCATCCCCGGAACCCACCCCACACCCACCCACCCTACACCCACCATGCCTCCCGTCCTCACTTGGTATGCTCTGGATGGTCAAGTGGAACATTCCAGCTGACTCCATTTCACTGCGTTGGCTCAGATCGGCTTTAATCACCTCAGCGATTGGCTGAGCCACCGATATAGAGTTACAGTATCGCACAGAGAGAGTGAGAGAGAGGGAGAGAGAGAGAGAGAGCAGAAGAAGAAGCTGTCACTTGCAGCGTTTCCACCACAGGGGCAGGTGGAGCTTGTCAGAGTGTTTACTGTGGATGTTATGTTTCATACACATGCATGTACGTACGTGCCTGCATGCAGCAATCACACAAAACATCCCAACACACAATCTTTTTTTATTTTATTTTACGTTCTGTTTATTGAATTTTGTATTTATTTTTTACATACTCACAGGTCGTATAGTCATTACTGAAGCAAATAAACAACGTATCCCAAAACACAATCATACATTACAGGTACCAAGGTTGACTTTATTATCCCTTCAGGGATGCTGTGTTGGTCATTGATTGATTGATTGATTGATTGATTGATTGAACAGTTTATTGAACATGTTTGTTAACAGTACGGCGACAAGTATCGGTGACAATACCAATAGCAGGAAAATATATATTTGGGTGGGGGGCAGAGGATACCACTCCCATGTGGCTCCTTCTGTGGAGCTCGCTGAGAGAGTGCATTGTTTGACTCGGGGGCAAGCTGGCAGGGGATAGATTTCCAAGTCTTTGAGGACAGCCATGTTTTAGGTCAGTTTTGAGTGTGATTAGGGAATTGAGGCTGTTGGTAGGGCATTCCACATTTTGGTGGCAGCATAGTAGAACGCATTTTTCCCCATGTTTGAGCCAAATCTAGGTGGATTCAGTACAAGACAAGTACAAACAGGACCTAACCACTTAAACCCTTATATAATTCATTGACTGGAGTCCCTCAGGGCTCATACTAGCCTCCCTCCTTTTTTCCCTCCACCAAAACCTTTCGCAGAAAATAGCCAATCTACAATCTCACAACAATGCAATGAGTTATACTGTAGAGCTTGTTAAATCGGCTATTTTCACATAATGTTCGCCCCCGAGAATAGGGACGCTAGGCTTCATGTGTTTACAAGATGGAACATGGAATAGACCACCACATGATAAAATTATGTAATTACATTTTCAATAATGTAATTTCCAAATGGCTCTACTTGGTTCCATTTGTACAGTCCCAGTCTTAACAAACACTCAGGATTTTACTGCGTAGCCTCTAATTAGACCCCAACGAGACACAGGCACTGTAGGCGGGGGTCCGCGTGACGAGGGTTCATGGGCATATGGGCATAGAGAACTATTAGAGTGGCCACTCAAGGATCTAATGTAATATTAGAAGCAGACAGCCTCCCTTCACCGCTCACCCTCTTTATCAATTCCCTCTCCTTCTCTCTGGCTTCAACTCCCCGTCTCCTGTTACTCTCTGTTGGTCTTTCTTGCTCCTTTCCCCTCCTTTTCTATGCTTTCCCCCCATTCTCTTTCTTTCTCTCTTTTTTATCTGTCTCTCTCCTTTCTTTCTCTCCCCACTCCTACGTTGTCCCCCAATTCCCTTTTCCTTCTCTCCCCCCCTTCTCGTCCTCCTCCAGTTCTCTCTCTCTCTCTCTCTCTCTCTCTCTCTCTCTCTCTCTCTCTCTCTCTCTCTCTCTCTCTCTCTCTCTCTCCCCCCCTCTCTCCAGCAGTTCTGTCGTGGTGCCATGTCCCTGATAGTTTACACCGGTCATACTCGGTGTCACCAGATCGTTAGGTTTATTTCAGTCGGCCACCAATTACTGTAGCAAAGCTTCTAATTGATCAGCACTTATTAGTGATTCCATATATCACAAACACTCCAGGCCCTCAGCACACTGGAGCTCCACCAGAGTTTTATATGATTGTTTGGATAATACTTTATTAGACAGAAATGTAAACGGCACGAGGTACAGGCAGACATTTGAGCTGAAAGGATAACACAAAAAAAAGTCCTGTCAAGAGCAAGCGATAACATCTTTGATATCAGAGCACTCTCAAAACCAAAAACGAAGTGTTCTGAAATCATAGCAGATTCTCTGAGCACTATTTTCCGAACTCTCCGAACGTATTCGGTTTACTAGCTCTGGTATAGCGTTAGAAGGAGTTCTCCTTAACGCTATGGGACTTTCGAGCCTTTGCGCACGCACCGCAGGCTGCGCAGCCTCTCGTCTTTAGTTAAAAAAAAATATATACACTTTTGCTACTGACCAAAACAAAGACGATTTATGGAGTTGAAAGCCTATTTTAGTGGGAACACTCTGAGCCCCCCACCTCACGTCTAAAATACACTTTTTGGGCAGAAAATAAAATATTTCACCGGAAGGAAAAGTCTGGTCAATAGAAAAATTCCATTGACCAGATCTGTAGACGGCGCAAAGGAGTAACACATTTTTTTTTCCCCTACCGGTGAAATATTTTCTTTTTTGGCCAAGAAGTGTATTTTAGACGTGAAGTGGGGGGCTCAGAGTGTTCCCACTAAGTAGAATAGGCTTTCAACTCCATAAAACCGTCTTCGTTTTGGGTAGCGAAAGCGTATTTTTACTAAAGACGAGAGGCTGCGCTGCCTGCGCTACCACGGGTGTGAGGGGAAAGGATCAAAAGTACCATAGCGTTAAGGAGAACTCCTTCTAACGCTATGAACCAGAGCTAACAGTTTACCTGATTAATGTCTCTGTAGAATACACAGGTCATGTGATGCATCTGTCCTGTGTGTTCATATGATTTATGCTTTTGAACCAACGTGTGGCAGTTATTTCACCTGCGAATGGAAAAAAAAAATGTGCACAGACGTCATTTTGAAGTTTGTTTTCCAGCCTGCATCATGGGGAGGAGGCGGCTAATATATACTGGTTTATTATTTGATCACTCCATCAGTGAAAATAGATTGCTATGTTAATCGTTTCACAGTAGATGGTATGACCCCGTGCTGGGTGAATAGTGTTGTCTGAAATTTTATCTAAATTGATTTATGGGGCTAAATTTCCAGGAGGCCTGGACCGCATGCTACATTAGGTTGCACCTGTTGTGCTCAGAGTTTTATATGATTGTTTGAATACTTTATTACACAGAAATGTAAACAGCACGAGGTACAGTCAGACATTTGAGCTAAAAGGATAACACAATAAAAAGTCCTGTTCAAGAGCAAGCGATAACATATTTGATCATTCGGACAGTGGTCCGTTGGGGCCAACAGAGCATGGCTGCTTTCTTATATTGCAGTTGTGATGTTTGTATGACATTGTGTGTGATTTTATTTTCTTGGACAATGGGAGGAGGAAAACTGTAGACTTCTTGAAATGACGGTAGGAGTTTTGTTCTCAGGACATGGTAATGTTATTATTTTCTCCCCAATTTAGTCGTTATGCCAATTGATTCCTCCCCACACACATTGCTGTGTGTTGTCCCCCACTGGCTCACCGGCCAGTGAGGAGGCCCCACTGGGCGGACCTAGAACCTTCGCCCTACTCCTCTCGACCAACGGGTGACAAATATAACCCTCCCTGCCCCGGCTTCCCTCCCTCGAACACGGGCCAATTGTGTTCGTATATAGACGTTCTTCGAACCCACAACCTTCCGCGGTGTTGGCAGGCACTTTACCACTGCGCCACTTGAGCGCCAACATGATAAGGTTAACGTTCATGTTTGTGATGTTTGTGAACAGATTAATGGCCCTGATTTGTTTCCCTTCTGATTTGTTATTCTTGCTATTCAACTCAAGTTGATATACAAGTTCACAATGTGAGTTCATAGACCACATGCTCACTATGTGTGAGTCAGCAGAGCTGCTATTTTCAGCTAAGACATTTAGTGTAGAGGGAAATTCTAGTGTACCTTGTATGGAGCCCTAGGGGACGCTGGTCAACTAAGTGTGAGTGTGTCCAGTAATGTGTCCAAATGATCCAGAATGCCGCAGCACGCTTGGTCTTCAACCAGCCAAAATGTTCACATGTCTCCCCCCTTCTCCGCTCCCTCCATTGGCTCCCAGTTACTGCCCGCACAGTACAAAACACTGATGTTGGCCTCCAAAGCAACCAAAGGTATGGCACCCCCATATCTTCAGAGCCTGATCCAACCCTACAACCCCTCCCACTCTCTCAGATCAACTAACACAGGGAAGCTGTCAGAACCTTCGCTAAAACATCCGGGACAACAACGCTCCACACGTCCCACTCTTCTCCCTTCTGGCTGCCAAACTATGGAATGACCTCTTCAGACTCTCCTCTTTCAGACTCCACCCTAGCCCGTAGCACTTGCCGTAGCACTTGCCCTAGCCTTGGCGACTTTGCTTGGTTTACTTATGTATTAGTTTATTAGTAGATATATTTATATACATTTGATTAGTTGTCCTTGCTTACTGTAAATCGCTCTGGATTCATGTCTGCTAAATGCCTAAATTGCAAATTGTAATACGCTCTGAGAGCAATGGAGCGCACCCAAGTGCTCTATGGTCGTTGGGAAATTCAGAGCGTTGCACCCTGGCAGCAGTAGAACACACACTGAAAAGCTGGGTTGTCCCGAGCGTCTGAACAATGGAGGAGTAGGCCATTGCATGCAAAATGGTTGCAGCTTTTTTTTGTACTGTAGACCAGTGGTTCTCAAACCTTTTATTTTCATGCCCTTACGGGTCCATTTGGTTCCATTTGCACACTCTCAGAGTTACAGACCTGTAAGGTGTTTAGAACCCCCTCAAGGAACCCTGAGGGTCCCTGGACCCCACTTTGAGAACCACTGCTGTAGACAATATTCAACATGCGTACGTGTAACAAAACAGCTAATAACCATGTTTATACATGGGATGAATTGAATTAATTTTAAAAGGGCAACATTTTAAAAGGCAACACAAGTTAATGAGCCTCTTCTCTGACCGTTCGTAAATTAACTGATATCAGAGCGATATCAGAGCGCTCTCAAAACCAAAAACCAAGTGTTCTGAAATCGTAGCAGATTCTCGGAGCACTATTTTTGGAACACTCAGAGTCAGAACGTATACGGTTTACCTGATTAATGTCTGTAGAATACACAGGTCATGTGATGCATCCTGTGTGTTCATATGATTTATGCTTTTTATCAGTTATTTCACCTGCAAATGGAAAAAAAAGTGCACAGACGTCATTTAAAAGTTTTTTTTCCAGCCTGCATCATGAAGAGGAGGCGACTAATATACTGGTTTATTATTTGATCACTCCATCAGTGAAAATAGATTGCTATGTTAATCGTTTCAGAGTAGATGGTATGACCCCATGCTGGCTGATGAATGGCTGAATAGTGTTGTCTGTAATTTTATCTAAATTGATTGATGGGGCTGAATTTCCAGGAGGCCTGGACCGCGTGCTACAGCAGGTTGCACCTGTTGTGCTCAGATGAGGTTAAACATAGACCCAAGGTAGAAGACATACTGTACAGTGTGCACAATGCACAGCACAGCAAAAAAAATATTTGATTGATTTATCCAGTCAAAAGTCTTTGATCTTAGACTTGAATTGGTAAAATCCATAATCATATTTTATTTTCACTGGGTGACAGTTTAGTTAATACTTAAAAAGTTTGACTGCGAGGGTGCGGTTACACCGAACTTTAATTAAGCAGAATCCGCCTAGGCTGCGGATTCTGCCAAAGCTTTTCAATGGGAACAAAGTTTTTATTTTTTCTTGCAAAAATTCGTAAATCCGCTCCGTTCCCATTGAAAAGCTTTGGCAGAATCCGCCGCATAGGCAGAATTAAAGTTCGGTGTAACCACTAAGTCTGTTTTATGCTTCTTGGTAAGTTTTCTTATTTTTTCCTGGTCTTGCTGGACCGCAACAGCAAGTCCAGAACTATATACGTGTCTCTGACTGAGTTATAGCCATAGTCGGCCGGGTGGCCTAACAATTAACTACCCGTACATGTAGTCTATCTCAGTGGTTCTCAAAGTGTGAGAACTAATTAGAACTTTTTGTGATCAGAATCCTCTTATATCCCCTCCTCTTATATCCCCACCAGCTCCATGTCTTTTCATAACCGCAAGTAATCCCAAAACAATTATTGTCATTGGTTTGGATAGTTGTAACTGTGTATAGAGAGAGAGAGAGTCAAAGAAGTGGAGGCAGGGTTATAATGTCACGATTGATTGAAGATGACCATCCTTTTACTGGATATAGCTCCTGTAGTAAGTTTTGGGTCCATATGATTTGATAAGTTTGGACGAACACAGCGTCCCTCTTCTGCTGTGCTTGGCAGCCAATCAAGCAGAAAGCTGTACGTGCTACTTGCATATGTGTGACCCCTTGCCTTGTTTCCAGTCAGCCTAGATGAGAAAGGAACTGGTTGGAATAATGTGTTCCTTCCACAACGTGCTACGTCCTACCGGGGAAACTCCCCCCTGTCGGGTAATAAGAAGGCTAGTTGGCTCTCATGCATTGAAGGAGGCTTGAGCTCGGCTCTGGGCTCCCATGGCTGGCAGGGGGAGTGTAGAGCCCAGGATCACTTAGACAATTGGCACTGTGTGAAAAAGGGTTGCAAAATCGTGGGATAAAAAAAAATTAGTAAAAAAAAATAAAAAGCAAAAAGAGTGCACAGACGTCGTTTTGAAGTTTGTTTTCCAGCCTGCATCATGAAGAAGAGGCGACTAATATATACTGGTTTATTATTTGATCACTCCATCAGTGAAAATAGATCGCTATGTTAATCGTTAGATGGTATGACCCCATGCGCATGCCTGATGAATGGCTGAATAGTGTTGTCTGTAATTTTATCCAAATTGATTGATGGGGCTAAATTTCCAGGAGGCCTGGACCACACGTAGGTTGCACCTGTTGTGCACTTCCACTTAATTTGTTTATATTACTCCTTCAGATTGTATTCACATATCACGCAAATCGGTACACAGTATCTCTATAGTCATGTGGTCAAGACGGATCTGTCCAATTTTTCATATTCCATCCTGATTGTCTAAGATTAGTTTCCAAAGTTTGCAGGATTGGTCAATTTTGAACAAAATGCCTCAAATCATGAACGCAGGGTGCGATTTCCGTGAAATTTCGCACGCACATTCCCACTAGGCCGAAGAAGAAATGCCACCCTTTTCACATTGGCCTGTTATAGCGCCACCAGGAGGCCACAATAACCTACCTGACCTGCCAGAGACCCGTGCTCCGAGTGGCGCTTTTTCTAGTCTGTGAATGTTTCCCCCAGAATGGGGATGCTGGGGCTCAATTTCTTTTTTCAATTTGTGATATTTTTGGTATACTGTAAGAATACAACAACCTACGTCGCAACGCTGAACCGACCAATATGCCCATACATGCAGATATCTCTATCTGTCAGTCCTTGTCCCCTTTATGCCCATATATGGAGATCTCTGTATCTGTCAGTCCTTGTCCCTTTTATGTCCATATATGGAGATTGCTGATGTCATCAGTCATCATGTCATCATGCCCCCTTTTGTGCCCATATATGGAGCTGACAGATTTGCGCCTGATGCCATGACGACACATTGAGGTTAGACAACACACTACATATTTGGGCGTAGCTGCATTGGGAACTTCATATATGTTTTTGGCTGAGTCATATGACATGAGCATGATGACGTTGTCATAGGAAGAAGAAGATTGTTAAATATTGACCGAGATGTGATCAAAAGGGTTAAAAAGGCATTTTCCATTTAATCTCTATGTTAAAAAGCCTTCCAGCGTTTCATACATGGTCCAGCCTTATACTAGGTTTTGCACTTGTCACAGTGTCAATGCGGAAGAGTCACAGACATTATTTCAACAGCCACAGATGACGTACTGTACAGCTCTAGAGGGCCAGATTTTTGCCTCAGTGAGGGTAATGATTTAGCATCATTCAAGATTTGAGGCCCATGCTTTACAGTTCATATACATTAGAGCACTCCATATATAGGGTCCACGGGGGTAACCTCTTTTTGACTTTGAGTGTCTTCACGGTTTTAGCAGACTGCAAATTACAGTGAGGGGAGCTTTTCACATTAATGGCCTACCAGAGGAGTGGAAATCTCAGAGCAGGACCCCGGAGGCCTTCCAGGCATGTGGGTGGGCAACGGCCACAGAACGTACATGTTCCAGATATCGACACATCACATGAAGATTCCACACCACACACATCAATCCCTCGCCAGCGTGATTTACTGTGACCCTAACCGCAGGGAGCGGACGTGTGTGTGTGTGCGTGCGTGCGTGCGTGCACGCGCGCGTGTGTGTGTGTGTGTGTGTGTGTGTGTGTGTGCGTGTGCGTGCGTGGTTGTGGATTGGCAAGGGGCACTGATTAATGGAAAAGGACTATTGTGCTGCAGTTCAAATTGACTTTCTGAGTTTGCCTGACAACAAAAGTTGAAATAGGTTGTTGTTCCAAGTGTTCTGAAAACCACAAAAAAAGAAAAAAGAGCCGTTGTGATATGTGAGGTTTCTTGCAGGTTTTTATTGACACGTGAACGTACTGTACAAGAGGAAGTGACCCATTTCGACTGGAAATGGCCAATCATTTTATGGGCCGGCTCAGTCCAGCGTCTAATTCCCAGTGAACTGCTGTATTGGAATGTGAAAAAAGCAGGAATAAGAGAGGTGTTGTTTTCTTTCACAAGAAATATGAAATGTTGTGGCATCAACATTTAGCCTGTTTCGGCCAAAGATACACTTAGAGATAGCCAGCGCCAGAGATTGCATAGTTTCAAAGTAAATAAATGGTATTATGATGTTTTTCTTGGCCGTGCATATTGTTTATACAAAGGCAGGGAGAGCAGTCCCGTTCACACATTAGGTGATAACTACAGTGGGCCTTTGTGGACACCAGGCGCTGGCTGAGGAACTCTAGTTTACTTTGGAGGCTAAAATTGAGCTCAACTTTGTGTGCAAAGTTGTCAGGATTTGTACCTTGTTTACAGAGCATAACCCATTTGTGAACCTGTCCGTGTGTGTGTGTGTGTGTGTGTGTGTGTGTGTGTGTGTGTGTGTGTGTGTGTGTGTGTGTGTGTGTGTGTGTGTGTGTGTGTGTGTGTGTGTGTGTGTGTGTGTGTGTGTGTGTGTGTGTGTGTGTGTGTGTGTGTGTGTGTGTGTGTGTGTGTGTGTGTGTGTGTGTGTGTGTGTGTGTGTGTGTGTGCGTGCGTGTGCGTGCGTGTGCGCGTGCGCGCGTGCGTGCGCGCAGTTTTGAGTTAGTCTCAGTGCTTGAAAATGCTACCAGGAAATCAGATATTATAAGCAGTAAGCTGTGTTTTTATCATATGTGCAGGCCAAGATGTGACTTAGATCTCGCCCTAAATGATGAGGAACAGATACAATTCTGAAGTCATCATCAGTGTGTGATTCTGCCAATGGTAGTCATTTAGAAAATAAACAAGAAACCTGTGTTTCGTTCGACTACTGCATTAATTTATTCGACAGACACCATTTGTGGACCTGCCCCGGATCAGGACTGATGGTTTAACCACATGAACCCTAGCGTACCTATTCTGGGCATGTCATGATAGGCGAACGTTTGGTGAAACTATAGCAGACCTACAACGCGTTACAACGTAACATGTTCTGAGCTTGTAGATCTGCTATTTCTGGTGAAGAGATTTTGGTGTACTGGGGGAAAAAAGGAGAGGACCAAGTCTGGGGGACCCCGGTCAATTCAGTATAGGGTTTAAGTGGATATAATTACATGAACCCTATTATCGCGTTGCAGATAATAGAGTTTATTCAGGCTATTTTCTAAGATACTTGTTGTGTTGAGGGAAAAAAGAGGGGGGCCTAGTATAGACCCCTGGGGGACCCCGATCAACAAAATATATCGTCTCTGTCGGGTGGAAACCTCATATGTCCAAATCTGTTACTTTTCAGGATTACATTTCTAAAATAGCAAAAACAGCAGATCTACAAGCTCGAAACACGGCGCGAAATAAAATATGGAGATAAGAGGTTTATGCCTGACAGCAACGATATACAGTATAGGGGTTAAGTGGTTAATCTTGTCGATTTCCAAAGTCTCCATCCCGCGCCGCCAGTTTGATTTATTTCTCTGAGAGATGACACATAGTTTGTCCTCATCCCCCACCTGTGGCGAGAACATCGGCGATGAGCTCTGACCATTGTCACCGCCGCGGACAGGCATCTCCTCCATCACGGTGATGAGCCGGTGGACTGTTTTCACAGAAAGTCTCTTGATAAGAAGCGACAACCCAATAAAAAACAGAAATATCTTGGGCGTCATTAACCCATTCAATCCGGGAACGCATCCCATTTTTTAATAGCCAAAGAAATCTAAAATGACAGAGATGCGTTCCCGGTCTTAATGGGTTAACCGCAGCCCCGGCGGCAGCTGCCAGAATATCCCCGGACGCGTTGGCCCGGCTCTGCTCCAGGCATCACCGGCTGTCTTTCTACAAAGGTGCTAATTTTATGACATTGGAACGCTTAAACCCACAGATATGCTGAATGCGAGGTTACGGCCGATTGACAAAACTGCGTTATTTTGTGGCACTCTTATCGCTCGCCGGCTACTACTGCGTTAGCGGCGGTGCTAAACTGGGTGTCCGTCCACACGTCACCTTAGCGCTGATTGAAGCAGCACATCACCTCAACACTGTGTGTCTCTCAGCACCCTGGTTACATATTACCAAGGTGTTTACTGAGTTTGTCTTCACACATGTATTACTGTAGATGACAGTGCCGTTAGCTGCCCATTCTAGCAGTGCCCTCGCTATGAGCTCGCAAATAATAACTCTTCCTGCTGTTAATCTCCTGTGTCGTCTTTGTGAACCCCTTATCTGGTTGTGACACGTTCACACTGGACGCGATAAAAAAATAATGGCGTCACGTCCGGTGTGAACACGCCTTTATAGGGGCACATATCCTTTTTCTTCCTTTTTTTTTTACTACTACTACTTATTCCGAACTCTGCAGCAAAAAAAGTTTTAACAAAAGCCAGACATTGGCTCCCTGTTTCTTTTAGGGTTATGGTTGATTTTAAAGTCTTTTTGCTCGTATACAGACCTCTCAATGGTATAGCACCTTCTTGTGTTTCTGACTCCCTAACATTTTATCACTGTCCAGGAGCCCTTAGGGCCTCTGATGCTGGCCTGTTAAATGGACCCAATGTAATGCTAAAAAAAACACACAGAAGCACATTTTACCCACAATGGCCCAAAACTGGAACACCAAGCAAAGAAAAAAAAAACTACCAATTTACTTGGGCTTTTAAATAATACCCCCCTCTTTTTCCTACTGTTACTATTATTATGGGATGGATGCTTTATATATTGTACTATTCTTTGTTCTCATTTCACTGCACTATGCAAAGCACCTGAGCTACATGTATGAAAGGTGCTACACAACTAGTTTTTTTTAGTAGTAGTAGTAGTATTGATGATGAAACACACATACTTTTAATACCATCCTAAATGCATGACGCACGGGGCTCTGTGGTAATGACAGAAACATACTGTCACGTGGATTTTAGCACAGGGAGAACTTTGTTGTTTTCAGGATAAAGATTCCCCAATGACACAACTTGATTTAGAGCTCAGTTGTTTGGCTTTGAGAGGTTGTTGTTTTGTTTTCAAGTTATTATGCAACCCGGCCGTAGGTAGAGGTTAGATGGAGGGTAACAGACAAAAACGTTAGAAAGACCGAAATGATACATTTGTTGCAGAGCACGTGAAGCAACATTACTCCTGACCTTGTACTGCATACGACCCGGTGTGACCCCGCTGTGTGACAGCAGACCCTATTGATGATGAATTCACGCAGGCTGCGTGGTCGGTTCAGAGGACAGTGTTTTGCCGTTGTGCCGAATCGTTTGATGTTCTATTTTCGCGCAGACTTAAAAGACCCTTCTGTCCCATTAATCAGGGACACGCTGAATGCCGGGCAACTTTTGTGTCAATCCTTAAGGCCTCTGCCCACCATGTGGACGATTTATTGGTCAAAAAAAGGTTCTATATTTGTAGCCGCAACCTTTCCCTGGACCCCTGCAGCTGATGCCAGTTAATTATTTGTCCCCCGAATCTAATACATTTTCCCGGTGCCAAGTCACACGTACAGTGCATGAGCACGCACGAGCGCACACACACACACACACACACACACACACATACACATGAGCTGTTAAGTTCCACGTTGTTGACTTTTGAATTGTTTGTGTTCTCTCTCTCTCTCACTCACTCACTCACACTCTCTCTCTCTCTCTCTCTCTCTCTCTCTCTCTCTCTCTCTCTCTCTCTCTCTCTCTCTCTCTCTCTCTCTCTGTAGGAGACACACACATATTCACCTAAAAAGCATTCAGATTCACATACACACATTTGTGGTATATGTAAAGTAATCACCTACCTACACACATGCAGACATGAGTACATGAGCACATGCATTCAAACTACCTTCATGACACAAACATACAAACACACACATAGAATATACATACACACACACAGACTCTCTCACACGCACGTGCATGTGTGTGTGTGTGTGTGTGTCACACACACACACACACACACACACACACACACACACACACACACACACACACACACACACACACACACACACACACACACACACACACACACACACACACACACACACACACACTTTAACAGATGCCCTCTCTTAACTGTTGGTCAGCACGGAAAATCACCCACACCATCCATCTGCTCATGTTATCCAAGCAACCAAAGTTATGTTGCTATGGTAAAGGTCTCCCCACATGAACTTGTCAATCAAGCCCAGCAAACCTAACGTTTTCTCTCACCCGCTCTCTCTCTCTCTCTCTCTCCCTCTCTCTCTCTCTCTCTCTACGTCCCTTCTCCCTCTACCTCTCCTTGCTAAACTCATTTGAATTTCTTTATCCCCGGCACTGCGGTTTCACTGCCTTGTCAAGTCAACAGTATTTATCTGTTTACAACTATCCCCCGCTAAAATTAGACGCGCGCATAAGCCGGCGTGCCCCCTCCAGCTCGAACGAAAACATTGTTGTAATTTAGAACGCTGTGAGACAAAGTGAGGAGGGACAGCCCACCCGTTCGGAGGGCCAGAGGAGCAGCGATGGAGGGGTCAGCGTCGCGCGTTAACTCCTTCCAGTTCCTCAATGAAAAATTATGTTTTCCTCTGAAATACGACGACGGTATGAACAGTGGTGTACAAAGTACTCCACCGCAGTGCTTAAGTCAAAGTATAGATACTCCTGGTCAAATATTACTCAACTACAAGTAAAGGTTGCTCGGTCAGATTTGCACTTGAGTTAAAGTACCGGGGTACTTGCTTTTAAAAATATACTTAAGTATTCAAAAGTACATGCTTTAAAAAAATACTTAAGTATTCTAAAGTAAAAAAAAATATCAACAATAGTGAAAATAACAGATGTACAAGCTTGCAACGCAACGCGTTGTGAGCTTGTATATCAGCTATTTTCATTATATATTTGGGCTTAAAGGGGAAATCCACCCATTTTCAATATTTAACTATGTCATTAATATAGCATAAAGGAGTTGTGTGGAAATAAGAAAAAAATTTAAAAAAAAATTAACATTGCAAAAAAATTTAACATTGCAAAAAAATTTACATTGCAAATTACACTGTGATGACTCATCATGGTGTAATTTGCAATGTTAATTTTTTTTGCAATGTTAAATTTTTTTGCAATGTTAATTTTTTTTTTAATTTTTTCTTATTTCCACACAACTCCTTTATGCTATATTAATGACATAGTTAAATATTGAAAATGGGTGGATTTCCCCTTTAAGTAGTTTTTCCCTTCCTATGTAGGGGAGTCAAAAGTACAATATTAGTCTTTGGTATAGTGGAGTGAGTCAAGTGTCCGAAAATACAAATACTCAAGTAAAGTACAGATACTCAAAATTAATTACTTAAGTACAGTACTCAAGTAAATGTACTTCGTTACTGTCCACCACTGGTTAGTGACGGGTCGACTCCTTCCAGTTCCCGTATGAAAAATATGAATTTCCCCTTGACATACGATAACAGATGAATGTTCTGCTCTGCCGTTCCCATGGCCATTATAGAGAGGTCTGCAGTGTGATATATCATGATGAACAGATCAAGAACTGGCCCTTTGCATGTTAGAAGGTGTTACGCTATACGTATTGCTTGTTGGAGGGTGGGGTGGGGTGGCGGGGGGACACATGTTGTGTGGGGCATAAGGTGGGGGTGTTGGGGGGTCGCCAGGAAAACTCGATAAACCACACAAATCCACCATAACCACAGAAAGCCTCCGTGAAGCGGAGTAATGCCCAAATGAAGTGTGAGAAACGGGGAGAAAAGAATGACTTTGTAATACCTTTAACCCATTAAGACCTGAGGCGATTCTTTAAAAAAATCTAAATCTCAACAGTTTTTTGAAAAAAATCTGGAAAATATTTTTTCAAGATTTTTCAAAAATAGCAGATCTACAAGCTCGTAGCGCGGCACTCGGTGCCGCGCTATGAGCTTGTAGATCTGCTATTTTTGAATAGCCCAAAGAAACCTTAAAATGAGACGCAGATGCGTCCCCGGTCTTAATGGGTTAACGACACGGTTTACTCTAGGATGAGTGTCGCGTTTCCTCGGAAACATTGCCGCGTACGAAATGCGGAGCTGCATTTGTCTCATTTTGCACGCTGACTTACACGTCGGTATTACACTGGAAATAGTTATGCTTGGATTTCAAGCTGTTGTGTGAGATTCTAACGACCGTTCCTTTGCTTCCACATACTGTATGCTTGTGGTATGTGACTGTGTAGTTAGGAAGGGTTACTAGCTAGGTTTTCCTGCAGCCTGATTGGGTTGGGTTCCAGCAACCTGATTCCCCCAAATTTTGTGCAATCTGGTCATTGTCAGCAGGCAAAGTAACAGTCAACAGTGGAAGAGTCAACAAAAATAGAGAACAAAGCAAGCAAAATACAGTATAAAAGTAACCAAACAGCCACCACTGCAAATACAATGTGTTTCAGATGCGGTAGATTTTGTCATGGTGCATAACATGCTGAGTGGGGGGCTGGGAAACCATTACAGCTGGAAGATAACCTAATTTCCTTTGAGATATTTAACACCAGTGAGTGACAGCTGTCCTGCCCTTCTCTGCTTTACACATTGTTTAACTGTTTAAGACCGGGAACGCATCTACAAATGTCTTCTAAAAGTTTTCTGAAAAAAAATATGTTGCTATATCTGTGGCTTTTTCATGTCAAGGACCCCCAAAATGACATGCGGACCCCTAACTGAAAAATGTTGTTCCAGGGGCCCCCAGAAGCAAAATGTTCCCTTTAAAAATATATATATTCATAGATTTTCAAAAATCTATGAATATATAGATTTAAAAAAAAATTTAAGATCTACAATCTCATAGCGGGATGAGATTGTATACCTGCTATTTTTGAATAGCCAAAGTAAAATAATGGTTATAGCTAAAATCTGAAATGACACAGATGCGTTCCCGTATTGAATGAGTTAATGAAACTTCAGGAACTTCCCTGGCTGACTGACGCGGCTCCCGGATTTTCCGGTCCGGCCGTCTAATCGCATCATAACGGTTTAAAGCTTTGACAGGTCGCAAACCTCAAGATCAACCAAAATGACATCAGGTGTTATTTATTGTTTGGTGCCTTGATGTGTTTGGTCCCCCCAGCTTATGGGAGGGCGGAGTAATAACAGGTGGCTAAATCGAGGTGACGTTAGATCGGGATCACCGGGGAGGCTCTGGGATCGGGCCGTGTTGATTGCGCTTTATCGGGGGGGGACGGCGTTAAGGTTGGCACACCGCACAGGCAAAAGCAACATCACGACCTTGCTCTCAGAATTACACAACCGACGTATGTTGTATTGGACGTCATGGAAAAGCCTTTTGAGCGTTTGCCTGTCGCCATCCCCGTTCGGCCTGCCACCGCGGTGATACGCCTGATGTGTGCGACTGACGGGCCTTCATGACCCCCTCCTTGACTCACTAGACTGGGTTCTATAAAAGTAGAGCCCGGCCGATGCCAGATTTTGGGTTCTATATAAAACGGGCCTTTTGAAAAATGAGGATGGTTGTCAGTCGGCACATGGAGGTGTGTGTGTGTGTGTGTGTGTGTGTGTGTGTGTGTGTGTGTGTGTGTGTGTGTGCGTGTGCGTGGAGGGGGCTTTGTGGCTGATACCAGAGCAGAGCTCAATGGAGGAAGGAGCTTAGAGATGCTCCCTCAGCACTTGGCAAAAGGAGAACCCGCGCTGCGGGGTTCGCCCTTTATGGCTTTGCGGGTCCCGCTGAGAAACGAAGAAGTCCTCCTTGTGAAGTTCTCTACATGTGAACCTGTCACTCTAGTGGGCCTGTAGGCTCGCTGGTGGTGGTGGTGGAGGTGGTGGTGGTGGAGGGGGGTGGGATTTGGGCCATTCGTTCTGGGCTGCCCAGGCACACACTCACATGTGTGCGCAGAGTCACCGAGGTCTTTCTGCTAATTATAGGCTGAAATCTGACAGAGAAAAATTAGAGGGAAAAGGGACAGCTGCATGGCCCTCTGGACCCTATGGGGGGACGAGACAAGGAGGAGGAGAGAGGGTTGGGGGTTTGATTTCTTTCTAAATCCTTAAACCCCCAGTGAAAAACAAAATTCAATCATCTCGATGTTTTGCTCCCTCCTGTCCCCTCTGACCAGGTCAGAGGTCGGTCCCGGATGGGATCACTGTGTGCTCGTCTTTTCCCTGAAAAATAGTCCTGTCCTGGGGCGGGAGGGGGGGGTGGGGGGCTTAGCTTTGGGGGTGTTTTGGTTGGTGGTGGTGGAGACGAGGCGGGTGCCAGAGAGGGACCGACAGGCCTTCCCAGGTCTTCACGCTCGTGCGCAAACACAAACGCATTCGCCCAAATGCAGGTGTATAAACACACGGCAACACAAGCGTTTTATAAAAACATATAAGAAAAAAAAAGCTGACAAAAACAAAAGCTGAACTGTCCAGCCCAAGAAATAGAGCTGGCTTTCTGTTGTCCAAATGTATAAATAATTTTGAATAACAAACATCTATATTAAGCAAACTGTCTGACACTAGTTGAGAGCTATTCAAGGGAAAGCGGCGCTGTGTGTTTCCACACGGCGTACAGTATCAAGACAGATGAAGTGCAGGGCACTTCGGTCGATGTCAGCAGGTCTCTATATTGATCAATGTTTAGACATTCAACTCAACGCGTTCGTGAGGCAATGAGCCGAATCCCAGACTGATGACTTTCTCAGAAGCCACAACAAATGAGTTGTCACCGAGGGGCAATAAGCAATTTTCCAGCACAGTGCTTATTTCCCCTTTGTTCTCTGAGACTGTCGTGCACTCGCCCACTTTCACACTTACACACTTACACACACACACACACACACACACACACACACACACACACACACACCCACACACACACACACACACACACACACACACACACACACACACACACACTTACAAACACACATACACACACACACTTACAAATTGTAAGCCAAACTCTAAAAATATATTTTTTTAACCAGAAAACAACCATTTCTATTGTGAGGAACAGGACATTTGTCCTCACTATGTCTCTTTCTCAAATTCTACTCGTGTGGACAGCTGGCCCTCACACGTATAGTAATGTAATGTAAGCGCGCGCGTGTGCGCACACACACACACACACACACACACACACACACACACACACACACACACACACACACACACACACACACACACACACACACACACACACACAGTCACACACAGTCACACGCACACTCTGCAGTTGCTAGGAGGGTTTAGCTGTTCCAGAAACGGACATAAACATTCAGAAATCTGTTTAGTGCTTGGAAGAGCATGTTAGACATTAGGGCTGCATAATCCATCAAAAGATAATTGGAATTACAACACTGACTGCCGCAAATTGTAAGGAGGCTTCGCTTGTTTTGATATATTATTTATATTGCTGTGTCTGTCCGTGCACATATGAATTAAAAGTACCAGAAGGACTTCGGAGTGCTGGCTATTGCTTTCTCACTGTGAATCTTCGTGAGCCGTGCACCCGGCAAACTGCATTTTTGTTTTCTACTTTGATATATTGTTTAATCAGAGTTAAAGGCATCTAAGATCAGCATTTCTATGTTATTTAACAGAATCGCTGACCTGCTAATGATCTAAATCTAAAATTTCACGGTGCAAGAGCCATGTCCAGGTGTAACTGCAGTGCAGGAAATATCAACTGCAACACCCCGCATAGTAATTAACGGCATGATTATATTATCAATGTCATGCGGCCCCATTACTCATCCCAGCCGTCATAATGTGCTAGTGTGCAAAATGTTTCTCGATGTCGGTGTAATATTGTAAGATCGTTATCTTGTTACAGGGAGTTCCATGAGAATGTCATGAGCTAGCCCTGCGCTGGCTTAACCATCCTCCTAGCCCTGCTACAGTAGCCAAGACCAGATCGTTTCCCCCCCCTCCTCCTCCACCCCCCTGCTCTGATTGACAGGTGTCCAACAATCCCCCTGGCTTTGCGCCGGAGATCCCAAGTAGGCTGAGTGAATGGGGCCTCTTCCCCCCCCCCCCCCCCGCCCTCACCAACCCCCCCACCCCCGTGCAATTGGAATTGACCTTGCCTAGGGCTCATCAATAGCATTCACTCTGCTCCCTTGCCCCACGACAGGTGCACTGGGGCCCAAACCTCTGGCCTCCTAAGCCCCCCAAACACCCCCCAACCACCCCCCCCCACCCCCCCCCCCCCGAACCTAAATCCAGACCATTTTTTATTGGTGTCTCGCTCTACTTATTCCTGTTTTCCTTAACCACTTAAACCCTATATATACACATTGTACAGTACGTGAAATAGTGAGAATAGCAATCTAACAAGCTTGTAGATCGGCAATTTTTTGGGGGGGCGGAATGTTCTTCAATATTTCGCTGAATGTTGTTCGCCCGTTATGACATTCCCAGAATAGGGGCGCCGCGGTTCATGTCATGTGGTTATAAGGATCTGGCCTCCCCTGGTTCCAATGAAATGTCTGTGGTTAATTAGTGGAGGTCGATATTAGTAACAGAAATGGAGAAGCCTCACTGATCCACGGTTTGAGCTCTCACTAGTGTTACTGGAGATGGTGGAGCGTTTTTTTTTTTTTTTTTTAACCCATTAAAACCGGGGAAGCATCTGTGTCATTTATATATATATATATATATATATATAATATAAATAAATAAATAAAAAATAAACCGCATTGGTCATGCACAGGACAGAACACTGTGATGGGGTTCCATCCTCGTTCAGCAGGACTAGATTTGGTTCCAATTTGAACCGCTAGACTTGCTGTCTGCCTGGCCTAGTCGTCATTATACCCAAACCTTTAGCAGGACACACACTTTGCACGCATGCACACTTGTGTCGTTATATTTTATAAATAACAATGTTTATTGAGTTTCTATATTTTCCATTCACAATGGTCATTACTCATAATGAGAAAAAAGTGACATAAAATAAAAGAAAGCCAGATGTCTGTGTCAAGGCAGAGTGATTATGAGAACCTGTAGGCCTGCAGGGACCATGTTTACAGATCTGTCTGGTTGGCAAAGAAGACTCACACCTTCCCCCTAGTGGCTGACATCGTCCTAGCATCCTCAGTCATGATTGCAACTTCTCATCATTGACACATCATTGAGTCACCTGGGTATTTTTTGCTTTTTTGTTTATTTTTTGTTTATTTTTGACAGTTTTAACCTTTATCTCTTTTCTCTGTTTTGACAGGCAAGGCAATGTGATTTTATTTATAGCACATTTCATACACAAAGGCATTTCAAAGTGCTTTACATAATTCAGAAAAGAGCATTAATGACTTGAAGCCTACAGTACTTTGTTCTGAGTCTCCCAGGGGTCTATACAGGGCCTCCTCTTTTTTTTCCTCTCTACACCAAATCTCTTTGTTAAAATAACAGATCACATTGTGCCGCAACTGTTCGCCAAATGTTCACCCCACATAGGCATTTTAAAAGAAATAATGTATAAAAGGAATTTAAAAACAAGCACATATATGTGAGGTGTAGGATCAAGTTTCTGGTAGAATCTGAACCCAGACCAGCGGGGATACATGACTGTTCTGTAGATGAATATATAAACCGTTCAGCAATTGTACGGTATTAAAACAACACTTTTGTCCTAATTACCTACGCATATCCTTGCAGTAGATGTCATTTTAGCCATCTGCTTTGCCCCAGAAAGCTAACCTCTGCTTTTGTTTTTTTACAACTCTGTTTTAGCCAGGAAGAGGTATTTATTGCAGATTTTGTTTAATAGTACATGATTAAACCCAGGCGTCTTTATAAATCACAGAACTCTCTCTTTTTTTGTATCCCTTTTTATTTAGGAAAATGACCGAAAAATGAAGCCCTGAAAAACCTCAAGTTTCCCTGTTTTTCTAATCTCCGTGAAGGCCGTCTGTGAAACAAATAATGATATTGAATAAACGTCTCTTTTCTCAATGAGACGTCTACTGCCAATGTGTCTGTTTAATATGACACCAGATGAGCTGTTCTCCTCTCAATAAGCTCAAATGGACTACAACTCCCACCACAGTAAAATTCTCAGTGTTTATTTATTCATCCATTTGTAACAGTGCGAGTGTGCAAATGTACCAGATGGACCCTCACGGGTCCATTTGCTTGCATTTTGTTCACACAGAGTAAAATTGACACTTTTTTAGCGTGCATGCCCTGCTGCGAGCCTTTGTTTTTGTAGAGCGTGCTGCATGCGAAAGGCCATCATTACACGAGCTGACTACCAGTCGGAGATTACCAGTATGAACTCTCTGGAGTTTGTTTCTGCTCATGCATGTAGTCCCCCTGTTTCTGATGCGCGCGGCACATGCATGCAGAGAGAGAGAGAGAGAGAGACTTTCTAGGTCCAGTTTCCAGATGTTACTGTGCAGATATGTATAAACCTTTATAAAACACAGGACACCACAATACAAATACTGTGTTTATTACACAGGGGTCATCGCCATGCTGGCTTGTGGTGGACATTTTGGATTTCTTCACAAAATACATACAAAACAAAATGAGTGGACAATAATATGACCAGAAACACATAAAGAGCTAGCCCTGAATGACCATAACAGGTCTGTAACTCTGAGAGTGTTCAAATGGAACCCTTACGGGTCCATTTGGTTCCATTTGTACACTCTCAGAGTTAAGGGGGGTCCTTGCAAATAAAACATTTGAGAACCACTAGTACTAGTGCACTCCTAATGTGCTATAGTAACAACATAGTTAATAAGTGTCATACATATTCTGAAGAAAACCTGGTGACTTGACATTCAGTAATTGGGTCTTATGATCAATATAAGAACATTATAATGGTGTGTAAAAAATAAAATACAAAAATTTGCCATGGACAAGACCAGGTCTTTGCCATGGACACATTAGGACATATTGATGACCCCTGTGATTACAGTCTGTAGCTACTGCAGGTCCCAACCAAGAGAGCTGTGTGGCAGCCAGGTCCTGTTCACACCACCCCACAGCCTGGCTCTGGTGTCCTGGCCTCTCTGCCTGGCCTCTGGTCCAGAGCTGTGTGACACCCTCATGTCATGGGAGACAGGTGTGACTTTGGTCCTGCCGCCTTCAGTATGTGTTAATGTTCCTGAACCAGTAGCTACATGCATTCAGTGCATTACTTGATGGGCACCAACGTCCTCGGTGTTTCATTTAACTATGAACGAACTCGTACTGTACATACAAATGGTAACGGGTGCATTCATGTAGTGCCTTTTCTCCAGAGCGCTTTACAATGTGCATTACATTCACCCATTCATGCACGTTTGGGGAGGAAACCATGCAAGGCACCAGCCTGATCATCAGGAACAGTTTGCGGGTTCAGTGTGTTGCTCAAGGACACTTGACGCTAACCCCAGGGGGAGCCGGGCATCGAACCGAGGACCTTCCGATTCCCAAACGGCCACTGAACCTCCTGAGCCACTGCCGCCCGCAACGTGCAAAATCAATCAACGTTCATTTAACCCTGAATGTGTACAAATTGATAAATTAACATGCATGATCTAAGCATGTCATTTTTAACAATAACATTTATTTTACTTCATAATAATCACGCCAAGGAGTGTGAATAGCTCACTAGAACAGAGTGCTATTAGTGTTCATTGTTCATACACGGCAAAATGCATTTGAAAATGAACCTGTGAGGGTCCCCGGGTATAGGTCCACCTTCAGAGTTACATCAGCACTCAGGATTTCACAGTGTGGCTCGTACCCAGAAGCAGAGGTGCTTTACAGCCCTGAGTGTCGGCCTGCGGAGACCGGCGGGCTCTTCCGGTGATTATCTACTAACTACAGCCTCCCACGGCCCCCCATTCCCCTCCGGACCCCTTAGGAGAGCAGGACCTCATTTCTCTCCGTCTCTTTTCACCTCTTTTTCTCTGCTAGTCCCCCCCCCTTCTAGTATAATATACTCACTTTTCCACTGGTTGTCTCTCTCTCTCTCTCTCTCTCTCTCTCATCTCCTCTCTCTCTCTCTCTCTCTCATCTCTCTCTCTCTCTCTCTCTCTCTCTCTCAATCTCTCTCTCTCATCTCTCTCTCTCTCTCTCTCTCTCTCACTCTCTCCTCTCTCGCTCTCTTGCTTCTCAGCACCTCCAAGCTGAAGACATGTTATTCAATTTAGCCTGCAAACCACCATTATGGCCCCCAACAGAGACGGGAATTACCATTGAGATGAAACTGGATACCACTGCAGAAGTTTAAACATCTCTCTCTCTCTCTCTCTCTCTTCTCTCTCTCTCTCTCTCTCTCTCTCTCTCTCTCTCTCAGTGCAAGTGTCTGAGCATGTGTATATTTATGTGTGAGTGTGTGTGTGTGTGTATGTGTGTGTGTGTGTGTGTGTGTGTGCTTCAGAATGCACTTTACGGCAGACTTTCTCGGATATGATAGAGTGTAGAAAAAATAGTACACTATAAAAACAAAACTCCATCGCAGCATTGTAAAAAAAAAAGAAAAGCTGAGTGTTCTCCCCCCCTCCCCCCCCTCCTCTCGGGGGCCGCTGCAGAAAGTCCCGCAGCAGTATAAGCCCACTGCAGTGATCTGGCAGTAAAACGTTCAGGGCAACATCTGCATCGTGCGTGAGGAGAGTGTTGTCAGAGGGCGAGAGGCACCCCGCCGAGCGCTGGGGATAGAGGTTTTCCGTCCCGTAAGGCGACACCGTGGAACACGTTCCTCGGCACACTGATGGCGGAACACGAGCGTAACTGCCCGGTCTAATAGCATGTCAAACACGCCAGGTGTTCGAGGTCCACATGAGCTTGCTCTCTCTCTCTCTCTCTCTCTCTCTCTCGCTCTCTCTCTGTATATCGTTGCTGTCGGGCAGAAACGTCTTATCTCCATATTCTAACTTTTTGTGTTTTTTCGTAAATTAAACGCCCTACTTGATTATACTACAGCGTCACACAAATGCATCAAAAAGTAGCAGATCTACAAGCTCAAAACGCGGCGTGAAGCGACACGTTTTTGAGGTTGTAGATCTGCTACTTATGCTAGTTTTGAATTTGAATCCTGAAAAAGTAACAGTTTTGGAGATATGAGGTTTCCACCGACAGCGATGATATATACATACATATATATACATACATGTATATCTGTCTGTCTGATCTGGCTCTCTCTTTCTCTCCCTGTCTCACTTGTCACTTGTCTCTATCTCTCTCCAAAGCGCCGTTACAGAATCTAGACTTTGTGAACAATGTGATGTTGATATGTGGTGGATCTGTGCACAACTTTAGGGCCACACAGCTGACGCTATAGTTTTTTTATTGGATCAGAGTGTATTTGCATGTACATGTAGATCCACATGGTTACAGTATACAACAAATCTAACTAAAAATACATTATAATCGCCTCCGTCGGGTGGAAACCCCATATGTCCAAAAACTGTAGCAAAAGTACTGTAGCAGATCTACAAGCTCGAAACACGGCACAACGTTTTGAGCTTGTCAATTTGCTATTGCAATTGCTTTTGATACTTTTTGTGTGATGTTGTGGAATCAAGTAGGACATTAATTTATGAAAAAAACACAAAAAGTTAAAACACAGAGATAAGAGGTATCTGCCCGACAGCGACAAAATGCAAACAGAAATATAAATATGTGATGACATGGTTTAAATGTGTAGTCTTTGTGAGGACAATGGGATAATGCATTGTTGATGTGAAGATCTCATGTGAAGGTCTCACTCAGAAGAAACAAGTTTATTTTGTTCATTTTGAAATTTAGGAATCATCACAAAGAAAGAACGTTCAGTTTCATCACTTCAATTTAGCCATTTAGCAGACGCTCTTATCCAGAGCCATTTACAAGTACGAGATCAGAAGCAGAATAAGCATGAACCAAGGTAAATACTGTAGTCACAAAATAGAGTGCAGAGAGAACAATGCAGTACCTCAAATATAGCAGTATAGTAGTATGCCGTTAACTATAGTCTATAGTTTTAGACAGCAGTGTATCAGCTAAATATTGGCATCGGCTGATGAAAGCGACATTTGAAAGGATCACTGTTGGGTTTTACAGTATATGGGGCCTTTGCCTTGATTCCTGCACACAAGAAACAAGCTTTTTCCCCCTGTATATGCTCTACTATGTCAGTACATCTCTTTTCTATTTGTTTCTCCATGGATTCCTTACATTATCTGAGTCTGTCAGAGCATTTTTCTCAGTAAGACCTTTTTAACGGTGTTCGTCATAACTTAGTCGAAGGCCGCGGGGGCCTGTTGTTCGCGGCCCCCGAGCCCTCTGTGCATTCTGGGAGGCGGGGGTGCGGAAGGGGACCAGAGCCACTGCAGGGCCCTCATATGATCAGCTGTATTAACTCCAAACACCTGTGGGAAGGAACAAAATAGCCCTCCATCTCACAGCCTGGTAAATATGTGGGGCGATAAGTCCTTGTGACTTTGTACTGATCAGTGGCATTCCCCGCGTTACATGTGTTTCGTGTACGTGTGTGTGTGTGTGTGTGAGAGAGAGAGAGAGGGAGAGGGAGAGAGGGAGAGAGTCGCATGTTCTGAATGCGTGTGTGTGTGTGTGTGTGTGTGTGTGTGTGTGTGTGTGTGTGTGTGTGTGTGTGTGTGTGTGTGTGTGTGTGTGTGTGTGTATGTGTGTGTGTGTGTGTGTGTGTGTGTGTGTTGTGTGTGTGTGGTGTGTGTGTGTGTGTGTTTGTGTCATAGAAATAGGTCATCAAATATTTTGAATCCATTCCATTTTCGGCATTTGTTTGTGATGACCATAATATAGAGAGCATTTGTGCCTTTTAAATTTCAGGTAGTTGTGTGTGTGTGGTGTGTGGTGTGTGTGTGTGTGTGTGTGTGTGTGTGTGTGTGTGTTTGATTGCTTCTTTGGTTTGGTATTAATGTTTGCACATGTGTGTGTGTGTTACAAAATTTAGATTGCTATTTTGGTTTGGTATTAATATGCATGTATATTTGTGTGCACACATGCCTGCGTGTGTGTGTGTGTTCTGAGTGGGCATGGGACAGTTAGTACTGTACAGTGCAACCTGCCGGGCTGCCAGGCAGAGCGATGTGAACCGGTGATAAGGCAGTAGCCGTCCCGGCGTGTTAATGGCCGCACCCGTCCGGGAACGCAACAGTAGGCAAGTCTTAAAATACGAGGCTCTCTGCAAAAGATGACAGGCAGGCGGCACATTGCCACGGAGCGCAGGTCAACCGTACCTCGGAACAGAAGCGATTATTGGTTAGAGTGCAGCGTCAGGGTATCACACATTTTGTGGTCATGAGATGGGGGGGGCGGGGGAATACTTGATCTGTAGAAGTACGTTTCCAATATCCATTTTGTGCTGAGACGGTATCCGAAAATGTCTTCGGGGCGGGGAGGGGGAATTGGATCATTGTCGTTACATCATGTCATAGACCAGACATGAAAGCATATCACGCAATAAGCTACACATTGTATATGTTACGGTTTTAGAACTCGTTAGCGCTGGATGCATGTGTTTATATATGCATGTCCCTAATGTCAGAGCTAAAATTCCATTCATCAAACGAAGGGCTGCCATAACCTTGTCCTATACATGATGTAAAATGAGATCATTTCAGATCCCCAAAGCCCACAAGTTATGGTGTAACTTTTATGGGCCTTGTCTACAGCACTGTTTCTCAACCAGTGGTCCACGGAACACTAATGGTCCTTGGCATAATTACAGGTGGTCCATGATTATTTTTTTAAAGAAATATACTGTATTGTAAAGTATGTAGCCTTGTGAACCCACGGTTCCCGGGCCATGTGGCCCATAGGGCAGGAGCCTATCTCCTGTTTCTGTAGCATTGATGCTGAGTGCCAAGCAGGGATGCAATGGGTCCTATTTGTTATATTCCTTGGTATGACCCGGCCCGGGGATTGAACCCCGATTTCCAAATCTCAGGGAGGACACTCTAATCACAAGGCCACTGAGCTGGTGAAATATGTTATACCTTTGTTAAATGTTTCAAAAATATGTTTGAATTATTTGTCACGAGGCCATCAAATTATCACATTAAGAAAGAATTTGAAATATTTGGCCTAGTGTGATATATAAACTTGGGGCGGGGGGTTCTCAAAAAAGGTTGGGAACACAATGAGACATCATTTCAGCTCCCCAAAGTCCACAAGTTATGGTTTCACTTTTATGGGCCTTGTCTTATCCTATATTCTGTATCACTACATGCTACCTTCTTACTCTCTTAAATATCATCTGTATTCTGTACCACAACCACAGATTGTACTATATCCTCCATCTCACCCTGTCCTCTGCCTCATCTTCTTTCACACCAACTAACTTCATGTCCTCTTTCACTACATCCATACATCTCTTCTTCTTCCTCTAGGCCTCCTGCCTGGCAGTTCCAACCTCAGCATCACTCTACCGATATATTAACTATCCCTCCTCTGTACATGTCCAAACCATCTCAGTCTGGCCTCTCTGGCTTTATCTCCAAAACATCTAACATGCGCTGTCCCTCTGATGTACTTGTTCTTGATCCTATCCATCCTTATTACTCCCAGAGAGAACCTCAACATTTTAGTCTCTGCTACCTCCAGCTCTGCTTCCTGTCTTTTCCTCAGTGCGACTGTCTTTAAACCCCTTTGACTATCTTAAATACCAATCCCATTTTTATTTGAGACTTTTAGATCCTGTGGTCGGGTAGGACCGCTACTGGTTGACAAACGCTATTAAATTAAGCTCAAAATGCAACGTATTCTCTGCCCAAACAGGCATTCTGTATTAGCTCAGCATTAGAAATGTTGTCGCTGGTGTGTGGGACCAAGGTTTGAATCTCAGGTAGGACATAAAACGTACAGATTTCAGCTTTACATGAACATTTACTGTGTGTGCGTGCACGTGTGTGCGTGCGCGTGTGCATGCGCGTGTGCATGCGTGCGTGTGTGAGCATACACAGTAAAATACCCTGTTAATTTATTCATTTGTAACTCTGATAATAAACAAATGTAACCATATTTTGGTTACATTTGTACACTCTGAGAGTTCAATTAACATTTATTTGTGTGTGTGTGTGTGTGTGTGTGTGTGTGTGTGTGTGTGTGTGTGTGTGTGTGTGTGTGTGTGTGTGTGTGTGTGTGTGTGTGTGTGTGTGTGTGTGTGTGTGTGTGTGTGTGTGTGTGTGTGTGTGTGTGTGTGTGTGTGTGTGTGGAGGGGGTGGGCTGTATTTCCATGCTGAGTTCTTCTCAGCTCATTAGAGAGCTCTCTGCTGGAAAGGAACGGCCAATGTAGCTTTATTGAGCTATATTGTGCATGCAAACGGCCTTCTACCAAAACACACTCGTTGTCACCCTCACCTATTCTACTAGAAGCATATGGCCACGTGGCCTGTGTGTGTTTTTTTCCCACTTAAATTGTATACATTTTTCATGAAATAAGACAAACAAGTAGACATCACACATCAAATAAAAAGACAAATGCTGTTCTATGTTGTTAAAGGAGAATTCCGGACATTTTAAGTGTTATCTTTGATGTGTCGTTACTCACCTACCGACGTAAACAGTGGCATTGTTTATTCCCAGAGATTTCCCTGTCGTCATATTTTCAACACCCTCCGTTGTCATAATGGGAGCGCGTGTCATAGGTAAATTCGTCTATTATAACCGATGCAAAGTTATTTTTTTCTCTACTACTACTCATTGTGGTGTCTCATGATAGTAAAACATGCAGTGAAAGTTCCTGAGAGGCTACCGCTAATGACGAACGAGCTAACGCTAGTTGCTTGTTTCTCAACATGGCAACACCAAGTTGCCAGGTTCTGGGAGAGAAACAAGCAACTAGCGTTAGCTCGTTCGTCATTAGCGGTAGCCTCTCAGGAACTTTCACTGCATGTTTTACTATCATGAGACACCACAATGAGTAGTAGTAGAGAAAAAAATAACTTTGCATCGGTTATAATAGACGAATTTACCTATGACACGCGCTCCCATTATGACAACGGAGGGTGTTGAAAATATGACGACAGGGAAATCTCTGGGAATAAACAATGCCACTGTTTACGTCGGTAGGTGAGTAACGACACATCAAAGATAACACTTAAAATGTCCGGAATTCTCCTTTAATAGGAGACTGCACACAAAAACAGAAAATGCTTTGATATAAAAGTGGGAGTAAAAATAAAGGTGAACAACAAGGAATGAAAAGGAAAAGAGATACGAGTGTGGGTGTGGGTGTGTGTGTGCGTGCGTGCACACTTTTAGATTTGCAATTGTTTTTTTAATGTAGGGAAGTTTTCAAGAATTGGCTTGTTGAATGTGGACAATGATGTGGAAATAATGATGGAAATATAACAAGCGTTTATGTAATAATTGTGACAGGCCTAGAGTAATGTTCTTAGCTGTTTTAATCACTTAAACCCATACTAGTTGACCAAATAGCCGTGGAATATTCATGGAAATAGCCGATTTACAAGCTCTCTACGTGTCGCAAAAACGAAAAAAAGTGGGGTCCGGAGACCCCCAGTGGTCTAGGGGGTTCCAGGGGTCCGCATCAAAATGATTGATAGTTAAGAACCAAATCGACTCTTGTAAGTCTGTAACTCTTACAGTGTACAAATGGAACCAAATGGACCCATAGTTCCATTCGTACACGCTCAGATTTATGGAGGTCCATGGCCTAATATGCATACTTACCTGGAGGGGTCCTTGAAATTAAAAAGTTTGAGAACCACTGCAGTTAAGAGCCTTGAGGTGGTCATGGGTGAATCCCGAGGAACTTGAAGCTGCTGACTCCGTCTGCTCTGCTGTCCCGCTGGTGATGTGAATGGGGGCATGTGTTCCCTGAAGCCTCCTTTAATTCACAGTCATCTCCCCATTGTTTTGCTTTTGTTTTGACGGTGAGATGCGGGTTGTCATGCTGACACCACGATATCAAGCACTCTCACTTCCTCTGTGTACTGTAGGCCGTCGCGTCATTGTCTGTAACCAGGCCAATGTCGGGGACGGCCTGATTACATGTGCATACGTGTGCGTTACGTGTGCCTGTGTGTGTGTGTGTGTGTGTGTGTGTGTGTGTGTGTGTGTGTGTGTGTGTGTGTGTGTGTGTGTGTGTGTGTGTGTGTTGACCAGTTCACACTGCAGCCACTTTAACCACCCTTTCGTCCCTATTTGAAACTTTTCAAAATCGTTCACATTTTCTTTTCAAGCGATTTTTCTAGTTTTTACAAATGTCGGAAATAGCAGGTCTACAAGCTCACGTCGCATTGTAGACCGGCTATTTTTGCTATTGGTCATACAACAAAGTACTGTATATACGGCTTAGGTGCTTCAACGTGTCGCGATGCAAGGTGTTGTGAGCTTATTGCGAGCTTATTGAGTGGCTATTTTCGTGATTAATAATCTTTCCTCATGCTTTTGTCCCATGTGGCTCTCTGTGACATAAATCAGGGGCGTCATTTTGGGTCAAATTCCGTTTTAATGCACATTTTCACTTATTTTAGATCTCAATCCACTCCCATCCATCTACTGTACATGTGGCATGTAACACATGTTATAGACACGTGTTTGCTTGTCTGCAGCCATGCTTTCAGTACCTACTTTCAACCTCACGTCCCGATTTTAGGCATGTCATAGGCGACCATAGTTGTGAGCTTGTAGATCAGCAAATTTGTTTAGTTTTTTGTTGCATTGGCTTATTTTCATGCTAATACTGTTCATCTTCACCGTCTTGTCTGTCATCGCTTTTATAAGCTTATTCTAACCACATGAACCCATAGCGTCTCGATTTTGGAACGAACGTTTGGCAAAAACAATCGATCTATAAGCTTGTACTTCGGCTACTTTCGACGAAGATAGTGTAGAGGAGGGGGGAAGGGGGGTGGGCTTGGTATACATGCAATATAAGGTGGGATTGTGCATGTGTACAGGGGCATCGTACATGTGTGCAGTGCACGGATGCGTTGTCTGTGTACTGTGGATGTGTGTTTGAATGTGGTCATGTATGTGAGAGAGAGAGAGAGAGTGGCGACGGGTCCATCTACAGGAGCCTGATGCCTGATCTAAACTCCATCTGCTCCCCACTCTCGTCTCACACCACCACTCCCATTGTTTCTGGTACAGTGCCCCCCGTCTACCTCTCCACCTCGTCATCCCTTTCTTCCTCTCCTCCCTTCCTCCCATCCTCCCCTCCGCACGCCTCTCTGTTCCCCTGACAGCTTTAGTTTTGCAGTATTTAGTATTTTGTTAAAAAGGTTAAAGTACTATATTCTGATAGTAATCATTGCTACAGAGCATTTGTTCGGTCACAGGGGTCTCTCCAGCTTTTTAGTAAACAGAATATAGTACATTTTCAGGCCAATCAGGAGAGAGCACTGACAATGCATTTTCTGTTTAATAAAGAGCTGGAGATACATTGGAGACTCCTTATATGGACAGGACACTCTATAGTTACGAGCACTATCAGAACATAGACCCATTTTGCAATTATTTGAATAATTGCAAATCACTTACCCTACCTTTAAGCTCAGACAGACAGACAGACAGACAGACAGACAGACAGACAGACAGACAGACAGACAGACAGACAGACAGACAGACAGACAGACAGACAGACAGACAGACAGACAGACAGACAGACAGACAGACAGACAGACAGACAGACAGACAGACAGACAGACAGAGAAGCAGACAGACATTTTCTGAATTAATTGAAGGATGTGTGTAATGCATCATAGAAATGGGCTTCATCAGTTCATAGGAATAGAAGTATTGCTGAACATTGTGGCGGGATTTGATTCCATAAGCCATCCTAAGTATGTGTGGTTCTAGAAGTAAATGTCGTCACCACAGCTCCTTCAACAGGTGGATATTTTGGAGCTGGTCATTTAGAGAGCAGCCTTTTCAGGTTGTGAAGGTTGAGAACTAAAATAAAGTATTCAATCAATCAATCACTGCTTTCATAATGGCTTCTGGCTATTGAAAGGTATAGACTGGTAGGATGAAAGGGTTATACATACTGTAGAGTTGACAAGAGATCACACGCTGTCTTGTATCGTAAAACTAACATATTCTCCCAAGCACACACGCGGGCACATGTTCTGAAGCACATGGCGTGCGCGCGTACGTGCACGCATGAAGAACACACGCACACATGCGCAGTGCGCGGTCGATTTTGCACGTTCTCAGGAACACACACGCTCGCTCACACAAACTTGAGAAGTCTGATAGGCGGGTAGCCTGTGAACAGCGCCAGGCCACATGATGTCGGGGGGAGATTTGAGAAGGCTTATCTAAGGATAGATAGAGGAGCGGGCCACAGCTGTGCTGAAATGATTTATATGGCCAAGAGCCCCACACACATGCTCTCTCACTCACACTTTTTTCATGCCCACATACACAGACACGCAAGTGCAGTGACATGTATGGTGCACACACACACACAGACAGACACGTACTGTACACACACTCGCACACACACACACTTTAGAATTACATGGGACACAAATGCGAATGCTGTAAAATCGATTTACACATTTGTCTGTGACGGAATCTGACTGGTGCGAGTACATTATTGCTTTTGTGTTAGTCATAGTACGGTATGAGAGGCATTTGTTGTATCTCTCTCCCTCTCTCTCACAGCTGAGTATACCACTGCAAATCTTGCTTTTTTCTTAGCAAACATCTTAAGATGGCTCTCTTACAATAATAGTTGTATTTCTGTCTGCATTCAGTGTGTCGGTATAGGGTGGCACCCAGTAGGGTGGTAGGTAGGTTCCTCCGTGGGCAGAGGCGGAGCTATTATGTGGTTGCCCCGTGATTAACCACTTAAACCCCATATGTTTTTTTTTTATATACATTTTTGGGCTTTTATGCCTTTATTTGACAGGACAGTAGGCTGACAGAAAATGGGGAGAGAGAAGGGGAGTGACATGCAGCAAAGGCCATCACGATCGGGAGTCGAACCCGCGACGCGCTGACGCTGTCAGGCTACATTGACCCTACTGTAGGTGCCTGGACCGCTACGCCAGCGGTCCAGGCCTAAACCCCATATCGTTGAGCGGAGTCGCTCAGGGCTCTATACTAGGGTCTTTTCTGTTATTGTGGGGAAAGCTTTTGCTGAAAATAGCCGATCGACAAGCTCATAATACAACGCGTCGCGTCGTGAGCTTGTCGATCTGCTATTTTCCTGCGAAAGCTTTCCCCACAATACGGATGCTGGGGTTTAAGTCATTAAACCTTGACCCCCCCCCCCCCCCCCCCTGCATTGCCTCTCACCTAAAAAAAGAATAAACAAATCATGATTAATCATCAACATAACTAACTGGCATTATTCAATAGGCTACCGCAATCTTAGAAAGATTTAACACGGCTTTTATCGTACTGTAATCTGGCTTGTGCCAGCCCGCAATAAAATGACCCCTCCCCCACCTGTTCATCCACCCATTAGAAAAGTTGTGGCTATGCCCCTGTCTGTGGGTAATAAGCCGAAAATAGCAGATCTACAAGCTCACAACGCCTCGCAGCTTGTAGATTGGCTATTTTTGGCAAATTACCCCCCCCCCACCCGTTCATCCACCCATTAGAAAAGTTGTGGCTATGCCCCTGTCTGTGGGTGATAAACTGTATCTCCGTTTGGCAATGATTATGACTTTTCTACGCGGAGCTATTTGCTCTGTGGCGCGAGCAAGGTGTCTGTCTGGCTGAGAGGGCTGCCTGCGGTTCGCAGATGGATCTCTGCGGAAATACTGTCAACGCACAAGGATCTGTCACTGCGGCCACGCAACACCTTCACACCAAGTCCTCACTCTCTCTCAGATGCCATGGTGATGTTATTCTGTAAGGTGGCCTTTCAGCAGCCTTTCGCCGGCTGTAAAAGCGCGCTCCGTAGTGGTGGACCACGTACGCGCACCGCCGGTCCCATCCTGCGAGTCATTTAATTTGATGAGCGCCGGAAAGATGCTAATGTCTCCGGTAGGATACTCAAATGCAGGTCATTTGAGTATCCGGTCATCAACTTATTGACTTAGGAATGCGAAAAAAAACTAAAATGAATTCAAGGCTTCATGGGGTGTGTAATTGATAGAAAATACGTTATTTTTTTGTGTGAACTACTCGTTTAACCCATTAAAACCGGCAAAGCATCTGTGTTATTTTAGATTTTAGATTTATTGTCTCTGGTCAGGTAGAAACAACTTACTTTTCAGGATTCAAATTCAAAAAGTAGCAAAAGTAGCAGATCTACAAGCTCGCAAACAAACGTTTCGAGCCGCGTTTCGAGCTTGCGGATCTGCTACTTTTGATGCTTTTGCTTTTTTGAAAAAAACACAAAAAGTCAGAACATAGAGATAAGAGGTTTCTGCCCGACAGCGGCGATAGAGCAAACGACATACTCTAGGTTTTTCAGAAAACTGGTAGGATTTAGAAGACATTATTTTAGAATCGGCCTCAGGTCTTAATGAAGTTAATGGGTTAATAATATGCACCTCCTCCCTCCACTACCCGTGTCTTTCTCTTTCTCATAATGGCACGTCCCACCACTGCAGGGGCCATGTTACATGTACAGTATGTGAACAACAAATACGCCAAAGACAACTAAAAACAAAAACGACAATAACTGCCTTTGACTTGAATGCAATCATTTTGGTCACAGCTTGACCCATTCAATCCGGGAACTCATCTGTGTCATTTTAGATTTGACCTACAACCATTATTTTATACTTTGGGCTATTCAAAAATAGCAGATAAACAAGCTCATAGCGCGGCATCGAGTGCAGCGCTATGAGCTTGTAGATGTTTGAAAAATCTTGAACATTTGTTCAAATCTTTGAATACATGTATTTTTAAAGGCGAGCATTTGTAACTCAAATCTTTGCTTCTGGGGGGTCCCCGGAACAAAATATTTTACAAAAGAGACTGGGTAGAGAGGGAATAAATTAGGGGGCCTAGAATAGAGCCCTGGGGGACTCCGTTCAACTAAGAATATATAGGGTTTGAAGTGGTTAATACTGCCACTTGTTCACTGTTTCAGTTCTCTGAAGTGTGTGCTTATTAACAAGCTGTCATTGACCCCTTTTTCCCTGTGAACCTCACACTCATCTCATTGTCCCATATAATCTGTCCTTCATGTGCGCCTGTTACACGCCTGTATTTTTCCACACCATGCAGGCCCACTCTCCCTTCACGGCTACAATCAGTGGTGGTAAAAGTACTCAAATGTTTTTGCTTAAATAAAAGTATCAATACTGCAATGTAGAAATACTCCAGAAGTCCAGAATTCTGAATTTACTTGAGTAAAAGTACAAAAGTATCAAAATAATACTTAAAGTACCAAAAGTAAAAGTAAGCTATACTTGTTATGCAGAATGTCCCATTTCACGGTTTATAATGTATGAAATGTATAAAAACCTTTTGAAAATCTACAAGCTCACAACATGTCGCATTGCGACGCGTTGTGAGCTTGTAGATCGGCTGTTTTCAAATAGCCAAAGTTTAAATAGGGCTGAAGTGGCTAATGTGTGTTTTGTAATAATAATCCAAATCTACAAAGTAACAAAAGTTTTTTTTTAATAATTAAGAGTAAAAAGTACAATATTTGACTCTGAGATGCAGTGGAGTAAAAGTATAAAAAAATTGAAATACTCCAGTAAAGGAAAAGTACCTCAAAATTGTACTTAAGTACAGTACATGTACTTAGTTACTTTCCACCACTGGCTACAATAATAGAAATAGAAAAGTCGTCCTAAAACACCCTCGCCCCCGGTCTAATCCGGCGGCCACGGTCCGCGAAAAAAAGGTGGCAGTGTGTTTTAGGACGAGTCTTCCGTTTTCCACCCGGTTGCTTTTTTTTTTTTTTTTTTGCTGTGAGAGGGGGGAAAAAGCGTGAGATATGGCAAGTGTGGCGTGAAGCGTGAGAAGAGGTTAAATTGCGTGACTCTCACTCTCAAAGGGTGAGAGTTGGCAGCTCTGTGTAAATGAATACTACTGTTGAAGACTCACCTATTCAAACAGGCCTTTTATGATTACAGATTGTGTGTTGTAACATAATCCTGTAGTGATTTCTTGATTTTCACCGTCTCACTGTCTTCTTATTTTATTATTGACATGATTTACTTGTGTTGTCGTGAAGCACTTTGTGACTCTGATGTCTGTGAAAGGTGCTCTACAAATAAAACCTACTTACTTACACTGTATGTATGCTATTGCTAAATGACTACAGCACATACGTTACATTCATTGCTCATGACTTAATAAATTGGGTCAACACTTTTAAACTATTCACTATAATGATCTCGTCATCTAAGAGTCAGAATCACTTTCATTGGCCAAGTGCTGTACGTTTGTACCATTTACAGAATTTGACTTGGTTGCACAACAATTCACAACATACACTATTTTTTATGTTTAACCTAGTTTACCGGAGTCCCCCGCTGCTCGATACCAGATCCATTCCTTTTTCCACCTCTACACCAAATCTCTCTGCCGAAAATAGCCGCTCTACAATTAATGCATTGTGTAAGCCTGTTAGATCTACAACTTTTCAAGGGGTTAACATGAAAAAGAACACAAATAAAAACGAAATTGTAAAACATTAATTAGAACGTGGTGAGTTTCTCCTTGTAGCTGGGTAATCTGAAGCCAACGTCAATTAGGCTATAAGGGTTTGTATTACACGGAGAACCTTTACGACAGTTGTTCTTCCTGAAGGTAAAAAGTAGGCAGGCTGCCAGATGGGTCATGTATGTTGGACGTGACCGACTGGATGCTCTCTGTGTGGCATGTTCTCATGAACGGGCTGTAAAGGTGAGCGTAGTCGTGGTTAAACATAGCCCTCCTCGGTCCCCCCGCCACCCAACGGGGGCATCGGTGAAAGAGGGCGGCAGTTGGCTCGGGGGTTTGGGTTACGGGGGGCTTAAAGTGTAAGTTAATAGAAAGTGTACAGTGGCACACGGGGAGGCTGACGCGCTGCACTTTTCTATTTTCTACTCCTCCGTCCCTTTCCCCTCTGGAGCGAAATGGCCCTCTTTGCTTCCCTCTGATGCGGTTAGCAGATGCACGCGCATTATTGCGGGGCAGGGAATTGAACATTCTCCATATACTGCGCTATAAATATCCCACTGACGTTTATTGTACTCGCAAGGGTTCAGGTGCTAAAACACTTGGATTTGAGTCAACTCAATCCACCTTTTCTCTGTCTTAGTGGTGGTAGTGGTGTGTGGCTGAAGAGTTTGTTTCTTGTTTTATAGGAGAAGTGTTGAGGGTGATGGTGTAAAGACGAATACCAAAGCAGGTATGAGGAATTTCACAGGGCCGATTGGCCGTGGCTAATACCTATAACGCTGGGCGAGTGCAAATCTCACTTCAGTAGCTATACGAGCCAGTTTTTGAATTAGGGATGCACTGATATAAAAACTGAAAATACATAAAAAGAAAAAAGAAAAATCCGGTTCAAATTTGGTGCAGAATCAAGGATGCATCCATATAAAAATACTGATATTGTTGGTCTGAATGCGACTGAAAGTATGAATGAGGTTTTATGGAGATCATGTCCTTTTGGTTTCATTACAGCACATATTTACACTCCGAGTTTAACTAATATTTGTGTGTTGTTTTGTTATGTAATGGTTTATAGCGAGAAAATATTAAAGCACGGAATGTTTAATTGTGCAGTAATTGATCACAAAGCAGTTTGTGATTGTTCTGTGCAAAAGGCCCACAAAACGTTGGACCACAATGGAAACAAGCTACGGCTTTTCTGTGTATAGTCCACGTTGGGGTTTTATTAATGACTTTTTTTAAACTGCCAATAAAGTATCCTATCTATCTAGGCCACCAAGCTTTGTAATAGTCCCATTAACATGATTGTATTAACTTCCAATGACTTTGCATTTCACCGGCCAGAGGATAAACGCTTATTTGAAATGGGACATTCTGCATAACGAGTACTTTTACTACTACATTTTGATGCCAATACTTTTGTACTTTTACTCAAGTACATTTTGAATTCCGGACATTTACTTGTAACAGAGTATTTCTATATTGCAGTATTGATACTTTTACCTAAGTAAATAATTTGAGTACTTTTTCCAGTATGGTTATTTGACCTTTTCATTTAATATTAACATATATTTTTCCGCTGTTGCACAAACCAATCTCTGTGGACAAACATTACAGTCAGTCAAGTTCTACTTGACTGTCATTGGGTATCCATTCTCTCCTCCCTGTCTACCTGACCTCTGTGGGCCCCTCTCTCCCTCCGGCCCCACCTCTCTCCACGTACGCGGACGCCTCTTGCACGGCCCCCGACTACTGACACCTGCTTAATTCTTGCTTACGTAACAATCAGTGCACTGGAACCCTCAGCATTTTGACAGTGTGAATATTAATCTTCAATAGTGTGAAGGGAAAGTTACTCACTCCAAATAAATCACCCATCATGCTGGCCTTATCTTTTGTTCAAAATGCTCATTGTACATGATATATATATATTTTAAACTTTGTCTTTATTTAGATACAGATACAACAAGAACAAAACATACATTCAAAATGGACGCGACAAAAAATTCAACGATACAATACATTAACATACAATACAATAAAATGAAAATAAAAATGAAAAAAGGGTGGGTAGACACTATTTACACTTATACAAATACAATTTTTGAGACATATATCTTCTTTTTTCTACATGATATTTTACATGCAATGATTTACCCCAATGATCAACTGTGAATAGAAAGAAAGAAAGAAATCAGTTTTGATTGGAATGTCAAAGAGGAATGAAAATTGCCTCTAACACTATGACAACGGCGTTAAGTGTTTTGCATTCTGTATGGACACAAAGAGAAGTGAAATAGTGTAATTGGCCAATTGCCTCAACCACATGAACCCTAGCGTCCCTAGGGCGAACATTATGTTCTGCGAAAATAGCTGATCTACGAGCTCACACAACACATCCCGACGTGTGGTGAGCTTGTAGATCGGCAAAGAGATTTTGTGATAGAGGGAGATACAGTACTAGTGGACTTATAGTATAGAGAGCCCTGGACGACCCTGGTCAACTAAGTGTGTGAGGTTTTGAGGCTCTGTTAAGAGACTGAGGTTAGAGTTTCAAGAATTGCATCCAAGTAATTGAGGAGAAACTGTATAATACCTTATTCTGAATTTGGATTCCTGCACTGAACTCTCTGTACTGTAATATATTTTAAGGAGTTTCATAACCATTTTCCTAATGCCGAACACATTTGAATTTCCATATGGAGTTAGTTTTAGTTTGTTTCTCTTCTCTTAATTCTCTTCGGGATAGTGTTGAATGGGGAAAATGTAAAAACACAAAAGTGAATGGAATGACTATAGCATAGTCATTAGATAATCAACGTCAGTGGGTCAATGTCCACAACAGATGATCCCTACTAGGTCATTTCTGAATGTTTTCCATCCGGAGGATTTGTATGGGATCTTCAGGAATTCAGCAGATATGGGTTACTGTACTTTATGTTAAGTTATTTAGGCCTTAGCCTGTCTGTGACCCAGGTCACAGATATCTTTATTTTGTTACAGTTTCTGAAGACAACATGCTTCGGATTTCAGGTTGTTGCCCTAAGGGTATAATTCACGCTGCCGCCCTTCTCCTTAAAATACAATGCAATTGTTAACATATAGCTGGGTGCTTTGACCTTGTTTTGAGCCAATCGCAGTGAAAGAGACTTACTATAAAAGACTCCTGAACACCCATCACCAGCATCAACCTGCATTTGCCTTCAGAGCTGACTAAACAAGGTATCCAGAGATTCCAGATACAGGAGCGGACCACTGCTGTAGAGCCAAGATGAATTTTCACATTATTTTAATCGTTGCCACCATCATAGGAAGAAGTAGTCAGCTGTCACGGCATGACTGTAATACAATGGGAGAAGCACGGCGACCAGAAGTCACTGACATCGAGGTGACATGTGGCACCGACTCCATCAGTCTGGCGATCCAAGCCTGCCCCGTCGTCTACACCGGCTACAACGAGTCACTGATGATCGTGAACCATCATCCGGAGGAAGCCTGCAGGGGAACCCTGGATACATCTGTCACTCCACCCGTGGTGCGTTTCAACTTCCCCTTGAACAATACCCATGCCTGTGGAAGTCACTTCAGGACGACCAGCGCTGCCGGCACAGGGGCGTTCTCAGACTTCTCCAACATCCAGACAGTCAACGTCAGTGGCATTGTGCGATCCGATGATCCCACCACAGGGACAATCACCTACAATGCTGAGATGAAGTACTATTACTCCTGTGCCTACCCCTTAGAGTACCTGATCAACAACACCCAGATCGATGTGTCAGCCTCCTCTATCGCATTGAAGGACAACAATGGCAGCTTCATCAGCACCCTGCGCATTGAACTGTTCAGCGATGAGGGGTACACAAGCCCCCTGGTGATGCCAGAGAATGGAATCGAGCTGAGGAGCAGGGTCTACGTGGAGGTGAAGGCCACCAACTTGACGGGCCAGTACAACGTGCTCCTGGACCGGTGCTACGCCTCAATCTCCCCGCTTCCTAGCAACGCCAGCTTCTTCAACCTGTTCGTGCCCTGCGAGGTTGACCAGCTCACCAGCATGATCCAGAACGGCGTCAGCCAGATCGCCCGCTTCTCCTTCCCGGCATTCCGCTTCATGGAGCAGCAGAACGAGACCGTCTCCACCTACTACCTGCACTGCATCACCCGGCTGTGCGAGGTCAGCACCTGCAGCACCTTCATGCAATGCAACAGCAACAACGGGAGAAGAAGAAGAAGCACGGAGGAGGAAGAGGCAGCCGACTTGACCGACCTCCACACCATCACCTCCCCGGAGATCGTCACCCAAGAAAATTACATGAATGGCGGCCAGCCTAAATCACATGATGAGAATTCGTCAGCTGGGCTTGGTGCTGCTGTAGGTGTTTTAGCCTTTGTGTGCATTGTTGCCCTGTGCATCGCTGCCGTCTTTTACAAGAAGCTCAGGAACTAAAAGCAAACCTCCTTGAGCTGAAGGCGGGATAATGGGGCATCGGACTTGAGGCTAAATACTGTCTTTTGAGGTGTACCATATCCGCCAGCTTGTCTAACTTTTCTGGTGGGCTTGTTTCATCTCACTGTTGTTTGTTGGGGGAGATATTTGTTTGTCCGTCATCATAGGCTAAACCATGTAGGACTATTTACATTTTAGATGAAGAAGGAATGTGATTGAGATGTTTAGATAGATGTTGGTCTAGATGTCAGTGTTTTTAATAGCAAAATTTGGAAATGCACAAAAGCAAAAGCTGAAATGCATGTATGCACTTCATAAGCTTTTACTTGAACAAAAAAAAGAGGGGAAAAGTTAGTTGGAAGGAAAATATAAAAAAAAGGTTCATAAACCCAGTTTTAATATGTGAAAGTTTGTGGAATGTTTTGAAAGGGAAGTCAATGTACCTTCCAAAGTATTACTGTTTAATGTATTGAATTTATCATCTTGCTTGAAAAAGAAAACCCTAGCAAATAAAGGCATTTAGTTTGCACTTTATATTACTGGAAGTGTATGTAATACCTGTGTAATTACTATTATTATTACTATTAATCAGTAATAAGATGTGTGCAATTACCGTACATCTGATGTACAGTAAGGTTACTGCCCAGGAAATGTACAGTACTTTAAAGTGTAACATTTATTCTTTATTCTTGAGTTATCTTGACTCATTTCTATCTCATTTCTTTTCCACACATTGCGGTACGCTTGGAGTACAATAGTTTCACTGCCTGCAATGTTGCTTACTGGCTGTTGTGTGTGTCCTTGACAACAATAAAAAACTTGAACTTGAACTTAAGCTATTTGTCTTCGTGTATTTGAATGATTTTGTTGAAACGCTGTAACCCAGCCAAAGGTCTGCATTTAATTTGTCATTTTAATTTCACTTATCTTAAAGTGCAAATGTTATGTTATGATGGTAAACTCTTTGTGTTGGTCTGGATAATGCCAATGTCTAATTTGACTGTGTTTTATACCATGGCAACTCAATTGAAGAGTCTGGATTGACACAACTCTTTAACATTAAGGACTTATGACTATATTTAGTATTATGTCAAGGGAAAACTCCACAGATTTATTTTATTTTAAAGTTTTGTTTGGTCAAAATTAAAAAACAATATATATAACCACAAAAAAGGGGTGAAATAAGTCACAAACTTAAGTTAACTTAAGAAGCTTTCATTTGACATACTCATTTCTGAATCCAATTCATTGCTGTATTTGATATAACTCTTTGTAGTTGTTGAGATACAGCCATTTGTGTATCATATTATATTTAGTCAGGGTTTAACACACACAAGCACTTATTTGTAAAACATCTTTGCAGATCTATTTGTTTTAAATTCTGTACAGAACCATACATCATTATGAAACAACCATTGTAGTTTAGGAGATATGTTCATCCTATACTGTAGGCCTAGGAGATATGGTCATACTATGTGCAAACCTACAGTAAATTCTCTCAGTTCTGGTTGGGGATTAATAAGCTGCCTTTTGTACAGATTTCAAGATGTTTATAATATTGCACAGAATTGTGTAATGTGTGTGCGTGCGTGCTTGTCTGCAAGCATGCTTGCATGCCTGTGTGCATGAATGCATGCATGTCGGTGCGTGTGTGTGTGCGTACGTACGTACATGAGTACGTACTGTATACACGTACGTGAGTGCATGCATGTGGGTGTGTGTGTGAGTGCGTGCATGCATGCATGCGTGTGTATGCCTACTGTATGCGTGAGAGAGAGGAGGGGAGATAACATGGAAGTGAATTTTCTTTATTTAAAACATATTTCATATGACTACAGTATATAAGCTCACCCTGTGGTATGCAATCTCAATTATGCCGTCTCAATACTGTAACAAGAAAAAGCAACGCCTGCCTGACTAGGAGTGTTTATATCAGAAAGTATTAAGATATGAAATGCCTAATGTCATGACTGGCTCTTGACCATGACCAAGACTACAGCCGGCCGTAAGGTGTATAGAAAATCCAACGATTGATCAGTTTGTGCTAAACTCAACTAAATCTTTAAATTTACTGTGGACATTACAGCTGGCTCTTGTCAGGTTAACATATTACAACACAAATATTGTGCCTCAGTGACATGAAAGACACGGTTCCTGTTTTGTTACTGTACTGTGCTGCACAGTGTAGGTATACTGTCAAATTACAGGTTGAATTTAAGAGTCCATTTGGATTTGGACATTTATACACTCAGATTTAAACACTCACTCTCTGATTTTTCACGGTGTGCATGTATTTCCGTCTCAGTGACAGCATCCACAGGAGTCTCTCTTCATAAAGTCATTACTCATAAGCAGTGCTCTTTGTGGCTGTGTGATAATTTGACGTGGCGAACTTTACCGCTAATCCACCCCTGAAAATGAGATTAAGGGTTCTCCTTGCATTTCACTTAAGCATGCATTCACTATGTTCTCGTCCAAGAATACCCACTGCCCAGAGCTTTACCAAATTAAATGTGACTTCTGGCTGTGGTGAGGGATATTCTATATGAGGCACGCTGATAGTCTTTGACATGGAATGGAGTGTTGCTGAACTTTACTGCGCGGTTGTACTGTGTGTGTGTGTGTGTGTGTGTGTGTGTGTGTGTGTGTGTGTGTGTGTGTGTGTGTGTGTGTGTGTGTGTGTGTGTGTGTGTGTGTGTGTGTGTGTGTGTGTGTGTGTGGTGTGTGTGTGTGTGTGTGTGTGTGTGTGTGTGTATCCCTGCATGTCTATGTCTACAGTAATGTTACATGTCGTTTAAGAACAGGTTGTACATGTGCGTATATATACAGTATGTATTGTTGAGTAATAGAGGAAGACATGTAGAGAATACTGTGTATATGTACTGTATGTATGTATACAGTGAAAGAAATAATTATTTGATCTCTTGCCGATTTTGTAAGTTTGCCCACTGACAAAGAAAACACAATCACAATCTTATCTACAATCTTAACAGTGAGACACAGACAATCACATATAGAAATTGATTTGCATGTAATTGTGTGAAATAAGTATCTCCACCAAGTTAGTACAATAGATGGAGAAACCTTTGTTGGCGAGCACAGGGGTCAGGTCAGACGTTTCTTGTAGTTGGTCACCAAGTTTGCACATTTGAATACTTATTTCACACAATTAAATGCAAATCAAGGTCCTTTGTATAGTGTGATGTTATGGATTTTTTTAGTCTCACTGTTAAAAACAAACCTACCGTTAAAATCATAGAACGTTAATATCTTTGTCAGTGGGCCAACTTGTGAGCAAGGGATCAAATAATGATTTCCTTCATCGTGTGTGTGTGTGTGTGTGTGTGTGTGTGTGTATATATATGTATATATATATATATATAGTAAATGGTATGGTAAATATCCAAAGCGTTTTACATAGATTGTGCATTACATTCACACACCGGTGGCAGAGAAAACCATGCAAGGCACCAACCTGCTCATCGGGAGCAATTTGGGGTTCAGTGTCTTGCTCAAGGACACTTCGACACTAACTCTGGGGGAGCCCGGGATCGAACTGGGAACCTCATGGTTCCCAATACGGCCACTCTACCGGCCACTCTACCCCTGAGCCACTGCCGCCGGTAGAAAAATGATTCAGTTGAGACATACAGCATGTGTCAACTGAATCTGTTAACTGAATTGGTTTTACAGTATACATGCCGACAGCAAGGCCTCGAGGCTCGTGAGGCACTTCTGAACGAGTCGCTATGCATTTTAGGCTTGTGTGTAAATATCACAGCCGGGGTGAGACCGTCCGAAGTGTGTCCACCGTCTACTAGCCTAGTTTTATAGGAGCCTACTAAAATCAAGAGCCCCTCTCCACCCTGAGTGCAATGCAGATGGCTGAATTACCTCACTCCACTGCGAAGGGCTCCCCTGGGGGTCCGCACGAGGAAGGGTTCTCCGTTCCCTCCGGTTCACACCTCATGTCTTCTCTTCTATACTAAGCACTCCCTCTCTCATTCTCTCTCTCTCTCTCTCTCTCTCTCATTCTCTCTCTCTCTCTCTCTCATTCTCTCTCTCTCTCTCTCATTCTCTCTCTCTCTCTCTCACACTCTCTCTCTCTCTCTCTCTCTCTCTCTCTCTCTCTCTCTCTCTCTCTTTATACAGTACTGTACAACTAGCTGTGTTTCTGTAAGGCTTAGGAGAAGCACAGTAGGCCTTCCATGTTAGTTCTTTACTTATATTATCTTATATTATTTTTAGTTACGTGTTTTATGTACATAAAGTACACGTGATGTACTGTTTATACATTTAAAAATTATAATGTTAGTTTTAATTATCTTTAATTAATCACGATACCACAGATCACAATATTCAATATGATCGCCTTGTTTCTGTCTCTGTGTGTGTGTCTCTCTCTCTCTCTCTGTCTATGTCTCTCTCTCTCTCTCTGTCTGTCCCTGTCTCTCTGTAAGCCCACAGCGTCTTGCTGTAATAGGCAAATTTATATCGGTCTTGACAGATTGTCTCTTTTATGAAAAGGGCGGGAGTTGAGAAACTCTAGAGCAGAACGCTTTTTGGCTCGTAGCACCGGCTCGGGCTTCGACCCCCCCCCCCCCCCCCCCCACCAAAATAAAAACCTCGGTTTATAAAAAGGTCCTTCGATGACAGAGATGTACGCGTTATGAGGAATGTGAGTATCAGAGAGGTCTCCGGAGCACGTGTCCGCCACCTGTTTCTCCAGAAACTGAGGCCCCACCTGAAATCACAGGCCCCTCTGCTCGCAGACACTCATCGGTACAAAAGGCCTCTGTGTGTGTGTGCGTGTGTGTGTGTGTGTGTGTGTGTGTGTGTGTGTTATACCCATCTGACTAGGGCCGCTGTATAGCAGCAACACGCCCTGCACTGTAATACACAGGATCCATGTTTTTGTCCCGTCTCTTCCTGTGTCCCGTGATGGATAGAGTTCCTCCTCACCGGTGACTGATGGAAAGATGAGCCCAGATTAGATAAAACGTTTGTTGATCCCTGAGGGGGAATAGAGTTGTTAAGGCGGCCGTTAACGTGTTATTGATACTGGGTTCATGGGGAAAAGTGGAAATGCAACACCTACAGTACGTACTGTATACGCAGTGGTGGAAAAAGTACCCACATTTTTTACTTAAGTAAAAGTATCAATACTGCAATGCAGAAATACTCTGTTACAAGTTAAAGTCCGGTAATCAAAATTTACTTGAGTAAAAGTACAAAATATCCTTAAAGTACCAAAAGTAAAAGTACTCATTATGCAGAATGTCCCATTTCATAACAAAACAACAAAATAGCAGATCTACAAGCTCACAATGCGTCGCAATGTATATAGGGGTAATATAAGTGGGTAATGTATGTTTTGTAATAATCAAAATCTACAAAGTAACTAGTAACTAAAGTTTCCAAATAATTGTAGTGGAGTAAAAGTACAATATTTACCTCTGAGATGTAGTGGAGTAGAAGTAAAAGTACTGAAAACTGGAAATACTCCAGTAAAGTAAAATATACCTCAAAATTGTACTTAAGTACTTGAGTAAATGTACTTAGTTACTTTACACCACTGCGTAAACATATGTCGGTGAGGCGATGGCTATCTGAGTGAGTGGAGACGCCACTCACTCAGAACCCTGATTCACCCAGTTTCATAAACCTAATTTATTCGCTTGCCTAAAAGATTGTAGCCTTGTGGATCTGTTCTCATAGGCACCATTGCACTATATAGAGTATAAATTAATTGATACTGAAGTTTTGGCAGACAAGCTGCCTTCTTCTGGAAAAATAGTAATCATACAGGTTAACCGAAGAAACTGGATTTAGTAGCATAAATGTAGCTTATAATGAAACATCTCAGAAAAAGAGAACTACTGCACAAAAAAAAACTCAACTGTGGGAAAGTGCCGCGTTTATCCTGTGATTGATTGTATTCCTCCCACTTCTTTGATGTTTGATTGAATGTACTCCACAGTACGGTTCGGTACGTGTCTGGTTTTCGTGTCTGTTGCTTTTCCGTCTTTGCTTTCAGAAGTAGGGTCAGGGTTATTTCTCACTTTACGGTGACATCACCTTACAAGCCGCAGCTAGGGAGTCATGACTTTTGGGTTTGTAAATTTGGGCTCCATGTATCTCGCCTGTCCTCCCTGCCTCAGTGTTGTGGGTTTAGGGTGGGGGGAGGGGGGGCCAGATTGCATTAACAAGCCCCTAGAAACCTTGTGTCCTGACCAGACAAGACTCTGCCCCACGGTCCCTGTCAGTGAAGCAGTGAAGCTGACTTTACAGACCCCCTAGGACCGCTCTCTGTCGGTGGGAAGGTTTTTAAAGGGTGGATGCATGTCTGAGAACGGTCGCTCCTTTTTTCCCCCCACTCCTGTGAAAATGTCTCTCCCTCTGTATAATATACACGTTATGTGCATCCACAAGGCATGCCTGCAGACATGATCACAAAAAGACATACATTCTGTTGTAGAATTTAGGGGTGAGCGGTTCCAGTCAAAAGTCCGTACTGTGGGTGGCGACTGGCGCACGCACTGCATGTTTAGCGAGTTTCATTCAGTTTGGTAAGCTTACTGATGATGTTTGAGGCGTCGTTTAACTACTTAAGCCCTATTTCATACTTACACGTACGATGTTGCCACACGGCAAAAATAGCCGATCCACAAGCTCCCGACGCATTGTCACATCATGTTGCAAGCTTTTAGATCTGCTATTTTCGCTATTGTGGACAAATTTGAAAATATTTACGCCTGTAAAGACGGCCCTAAAATAGGGACACCAGGTTGAAAATGGGTAAGGGCCGTGCACACATTTTCAGCGTGTTCTTCAATCGTTAACCGATATAATCATGTGCCAGATGCATATATACTGCACTGTGTGTCTGGCAGCGCTTTTCACTTTGCACTTTTCTGACGGAGTGCAGCCAGTTGGCGTTGTTTCTGGAGCTTGCGCCACTCATCAATCACTTTTAGAACAAGCTACCAATCACAAAGGAGATGAAGGCGGCGCCGATATTTCAGTTGAATCTGAAGATCTCTGAAAGGCTGAGGTTGTAGCCTATAATTGTATTTATTTATTCATTTTTTTAAATAACAAAGTATACTGCCTTTGCCTTTGAAAGAACAGCTGTTGATTTAGTCAAATATTGCACTTTAGTTGTAGGTGGAAAACTATAATGTTCTTTTAGAAAACGGTTGACATTTTTCTTTATAAATCATTATAGTGGTAGGATTGCGTAGGACATATTCTGACACTGTCAAATAGTTTTACATATAGAACTGTGATGGCTTTGTAACAGGACAGATAGGAGTTATTTACAGGTACAGTCTGTCTCAATCTCCAGATGTTCAATGCTAAATATTTCAAAACTCTTGTCAGGAAGCATCCTAACATGGCTAATATCTTCACTAATAGTCGACACTGGGTTTTGCAGTACATTGTTGCTGAACCGTTTGCACTGTGGATGTAATTAAACAGAGTTACCACATTATGAAACTTTTTATTTGTCTAAAACAAACAAACTAGCAGATGAAATAAACAATATGTTTTTGCCTAGTAGGAGGAATATTACATTTACATTTGCACGGGTGATATCGTTTTCACATGGAGCTACAGTCGAAGTAGTGTGGGGCTTCCTCTCTCTCTCTGAACTCTGGATTTAAACCTGCAAAATGAGAAGCTCCTTAGTGAGTCATTCAAATGAATAAATAAATATAAGACGTATAAATATGTGTGTGTGTTCTTGGCTACTGTATAATGAGGCGAGAGCTCATATTTCTATGCTTATTCATAGGCAAAGCCTTACTTTTCTTTTCTTGAAGCTGCAGCGTGGAGCTTGTATGCCAAAGAATCATACCCACTTGTTACACCTGTAAACCTGTGTGATGTGGCAATAAAGTTGAGTTACTCTAAAACATTTTCCTTTTTAAAACTGCATGAGCTTGCAACTATACATCATATTTTACTTTTTGAAGGTGATGTGGCGAGAGGAAAGTATGTATTTGTGTGTGTGTTTGTGTGTGTGTGTGTGTGTGTGTGTGTGTGCTGTGCGCGCACGTGCATGCGTGTGTTAATAATGGCTTGTGTGCGTGCTTTTTCTTCCTCACAGGAGTGAGTAATTTTTTGCTCGTGAAAAATTGCCTGTGCGTGCATGCATATGTGCCTGTCTGTGTGATAGGCCTACTGAACAGTATGTGAGTGTGTGCGCACGCGTGTACGTGCGTTTTTGTGTGTGTGTGTGTGTGTGTGTGTGTGTGTGTCCCAGTCCATAGTAAACTATGGGGGTCAGACAGGGGTTGACTGAATGTCTCCTCTAGAATGTATTTGCATCTGAAACTCCAAGGTCACAGCTTATGTTTTTCTCCCCGGCTTCGTCCCGCGGGAGGTACAGGGAGATTAGCTTGTCGTATTTCATCTGTCATACACTTTACAAAGGACCAACTAGGGAGGGGCCACACGGCCCCGCCTGCCTTCCGTCTGGTCTCCAGGGGTCGCAGCTGCCAACGTCTCACGTCTGCTTTTCCCCCAACCGCCCCCCAAACCCATAAAAGCGGTAGGGTAGGTATAGGGCGAGGTTAGGGCTGGGGGCGGGGCTATAGCGGGGCTATGTCTCTACAGTCCTGAGTGAGTTGGGGACATTACAGTAGCGCGTACATCAAAAGAGCCCCGCTCTGTCAGACCGCATGTCGTCGACTTTTGGTCCCGCCACCGGTTTTAGCAACGCCTTTTCAAGGATCATGAAATTTCAGAGGGTGACAGATCTGATGCGAGTCCAGCGGCCTGTCATTTCCCCTCCGTTTCCCTAAGTACCTCGGCCATGTTGTTCCTCGGCATAGGGAGGGGACCCCCCTCCTCTCAGAGAACTGGGTCCATAACAATCTTGGCCAACTATTGCAAGCGCCAAGGACAACTCTGCAGACTGTCTGTAGGAAGTTATTCATTCTACGTCTATGCTCAAGCCCTAGTTTTAAACAGGCCGTACTCCTGACATAATGTACTTCTGAATGCTGCTTTTTAAAATGTTTTAATGTATATTATGTTCAGTGACCTCTACTTTGTGTCCCAGGAGAGGCCGGACAATTTTCTTTCTAAGTTTGGAGCGGTCCAATTCGATTCCATTTCATTTGATTCCACTCCATGCTATCATATTCCAATCATTTGTCTATTCTGTGTTCGATCTTTTTATTATGAATTGTATTCATCTTGAGTCAAGTTTTAGAGGGTAAATACATTTCGTCCACCAATCAAATATATTGATAAGAAGATCTGTGTCAAGAGGTTCAAGCACAATTCAGTTCATATCATCATCAGCTCATTTCACAGCAGTTCACCATTTAACCAGATTTTAGCTATATATGTATAGCACATGGGTTGGCTATTCAAAAATAGCAGATATACAAGCTGCTGGGGGTCCCTGGAACCAAATATTTTCTGTCAAATATATATAATTTTGGGGGTAACTGACATGAAAAAAAGGAAAGGATATTACATTTGAGCTGAATAAACAATCAACTTAATGAACAGATTGAAATGAAGCTAGTCCTGCACCCTTACACACCTCAGTTCATTTTACTCCATCAGAAAGTTAACAGTGGCTTCATTCTCCCTCCATTTGCATGAGGGGATAGGATAGCACACCTATCATAAGTGCAAAACATATCTAAAGTGCAGTGTTGTTTAATAATGGTTGCAAGGTTATCAAGCAACCATTTCTTTCTTTAGATTGTTCTTGAAGGATGGGAAAGTAGGACGATCTCTAGGGAGAGAGGAGAGAGAGAGAGAGAGAGAGAGAGAGAGAGAGAGAGGAGAGAGAGAGAGAGGAGAGAGAGAGAGAGAGAGAGAGAGAGAGAGAGAGGAGAGAGAGAGAGAGAGAGAAGAGAGAGAGAGAGAGAGAGAGAGAGAGAGAGAGAGAGAGAGAGAGAGAGAGAGAGAGAGAGTAGAGAGAGAGAGAGAGAGAGAGAGATGAGAGAGAGAGAGAGAGAGAGAGAGAGAGAGAGAGAGGAAACAACATTTAAAGGGGGGAAAGGAACCAGGTAATAATTTTAGATGCCTATCTGGGGAATTGAACTAATGATCTGAACAGATACGACATTCCGGCAGTATCCCAACATACGCCCCCACCCCCTCCATTACCATCGCATGGACCCCTCACCCCCACCTCCCCCAAACCTCCATCCCCATGCCCCCCATAACCCCCCCCCCCCCCCTTCCCAACCCTTCCATTCCCTCCTCAGGCCTCCGCGAGGCGAGGGGTGATGATGTCAGAGGCCAGTATTTCACGGCCAGGAGCGGGCGATGACACGGACAATTTGGCCTGTGAGTTCTCTCCGGTCTCGGACTGGGTTACGATTACACGCTCCGGCGCAGGTCCTACATGCCCACGGCCCGGAGAGAGGGAGGGGAAGGAGGGGAGGACCCCTTTTAAAATAACTTTTATAGAGTAGCCCCTACAGCTCTATCCTTCTCTCTCCTCATAAAAGGAAATAGAAAAATTAGAAAAACAACAACATAGCCCAATAGATTTCGCGGCGGCGGCAGGTTATACGAGACGTTGGAGAGAGGTGGGTGGGTTGAGGGCTGCGTCATTAACCATATGAACCCTATAGTGTCTATATTCTGGGCTTATCAATTATGGGTTCTTCAGGGGTTCTGGACGGTTCTGTTGCACTGCTGTCGTATATCAAAGCTGTGTAGTTCTTTGAAAGATTTCTCTACTGATTCTTCTGCGTAGTTTAACCCATTTAGGGCAGGAACCAACTATTTGTAACTATACCTTTCAAGACGGGAACCCCTTTTGGGTTGTTGTTGCTATGTACAGTACGGCCGCTACTACTAGCAACATATTAATTTTTTTTAATTTTTGAATAAATATTTGAAGTTTTTCAGAAAACTTAGGTCAGGATTTAGAAGGCGTTTTTTAGAATCGGCCTCAGGTCTAAATGGGTTAAAATATAGCACCTTTAAGATAGGTGGCTATCTCGCAACGAAAGAGGTTCCCCTATGATTAAAAAGAACCAATTTTAAACATTTTTGTTTAGTGTATAATAGGCGAACATTCGGCTTGTAGATCGGCTATTTTGACAAAGTATAGGGTTTAACTTCTCGTTTTTACGATTTCCATTCAGTCTCAACATGTAACTGCGACACACATTCAGGCATTTTTTGGACTGTGAATGTATATGTGTGCTTATACACACACTACGTCTCTGAAAGCCGTGCTCAATAACACAATGCTAGCTAGCAGGGTGAAGGGAAAACTGCTTTTTTTGGCTTGTCCTATTTTTTTTCTGGCAGTTTGAGTTTCATGGTCGCAGCAGGTGAAAACCTGAGCAGGTTTATAATCAGTTAGGGAGCGCAGAGAGGAGAACCACAGCCAGGGCGGGCGGGCCACTCAGGACCCAGGGAAAGGCCCTCTGGAGGGGGGCCGGAGCGTGGAGGAATTCAGCCTTGCCGGCTCCGGCCAAGGAAACTCCAGGAAAACTCTGCAAGAGATAACTTGAGTGAGATATCTGATATGTCATATCTGAACCTGAGGAGGGGATGTTCTCTTCCTGCTTGTAAAACAAACTCTCCCCTCCCATCCCATCCCGGTGTCGGGACAGGAGAACGAACCCACGCCCCAGGGGGGTTCCCGGGGAGTGTAACAGGACGTGATGGCCACATGCATGAAACTCTATAACCAATAGATAATGCTGTTTTATCATTTCACCGGACTGCTCTGGACCTGCGCCGTGTAGAAACATATGGCTTAGACATCATGGAGGGGGAAAAAACACCTCGGTGTTGGATTTTGTTCATTTCCTAACTGTGAGGTTTCTCTTTTTGAGGTTGTTTAAAATTCATATGGTTATTTATTTATTTTTTGGCAGGTTATTTTCTCCCTGTTTTATTTGTTGCCAGTTCCCTGTGTGTAGGCCAGTGCCTGTCACTGCCAAACCCCACTGTTAGCCTGAGAAGAGTGTAGACAACCACATGTCTACACGTGGAATCACCAGCCGCTGCTTTGCACCTGACAGTGATGCGTTTCAGCAGCAGAGCGGAGGCTGATGTGTGCAGCGGTTCACGCTATATCCCCCAGTCCCCCACCCCACTGAACATTTCAGTGGGGGGGGGGGCAGCAATCGAGATCTGCTCTTTACGCATATACATCGCGATTTCTCCGGACCGCGGGGTCGCACCGGGACACGGGACCGGTCGTTGACCCTGGTCACCCGGTAGGAGTCGCTAGTGCAGAAACGAGAAGAAAAAAAAATCCCCCCTGCCAGCTTCGCAGCTGCAAACACCGCCAACTGTGCGCGTTTTGAGCGCCAAGCCAAGCCAGAGGCACCGCTACTGGGAGTCACGTGAGCTGGGTGGAGGAGTGACCTGCAGAGGGTCCAGTGGTTTGTCCGTTTACGAGGCTGACTTGGAGTCTGTGGTGATTCGGGTTCACGTATTTCATAAGCATTGCTCAAAGAAATATGTCTTTGGCCCCGCCCCGTTCAGCCGACTGAGATGATATAAAGTGAGGTGGCTGACCCCATGTAACAACAACGGGGCCTAAATTGGAGAAGGTGTTTGGCGCGAGCGCTCCGGAGTTTGCCTGAGTGACTTTGTGACGACCTTGGCTGTCGGCAGGCCGTAAATAAGAGAGACGGCGTTTCCACCAGGCTGTCATCGTGTCAGCCTTTCACTTCCTCACCCCACACTACTACACTGGTTCACATACAGCGTAGTGTATGTGTGGTTGATGTGGATGATACTGCAGTCATGGTATATTATGTCACAGTATTTACTGTGGCTGGTATTAGTTTACTTTTAGTGGGCCTGTCTGACTGACTCATGACTGAGCGATTATGCGGACGTTTGTTTTAAAAACGATTCAGGCAGTCGTTCGATCGCACAGCCTACCAGCCATTCATAAATCCATGAATCAATCTGCAAATCAGTCAGTAAAACAGTCAATCATCAATCATTAAAACTTTCCTATGTACACTGACCTTTTCTTTAAAATCTCTGCTACCTGTGCCCTTTTTAAACAGCTTTGTATGCATTTATTTCATCAAGTGTCCCAGTTGCTTTGATATGTCCGTTCTGCAGTGGCCATTTCATATTTTGACAGCTCTTTTTATTAATTTAAGTGACCGTAACCCACAAGGGTGTATCATCCCTGGTATTGTTACTGCTGTGATTGTACATCCAGATAACTCGAGGCCTCCTCTCCTCTCCTCCCATCCTCTCCTCTCTTCTCGACCAACTCATTGCAGGATTGCGTCGCCCGCATGCCCTCGGTGTGAATTGTCACCGCCATCGCTGGAGGAAGGCGTCGGTTGCGTCTCCATCACACAGATCAGGTGCGTTACCCATTGCTCACGGGTCGGTCGGCCATCCTTCATTTACAGGAATTCCATCACGACAGCCCCCCCCCCCCCCCCCTCCCAGCTCCCCGCGGAGGCATAAACATGGGGTCCTCACTCACCACGTCCCCCTCACCTCACACCTCCTCACCCAGAAGCCCCGACGCCTCCAACACTGTTCAGAAAGCACATAGAAGAAGCACGGTGTGGCTGTAAGGAGGCGTGTGTTGACAGGAACCCGGCAGGTTAGGTTGGGGTTGAACGCGTATTACGGGGGACTTTCACACGCTGTGTCCTCAAGCAGACCATTGTGTGTCCTCCTGTGCGTTTGTGCCCAGCGTTGCATGTCCTGTATGTGTTTTTAAAGTTTGATGCTCCCGATTCGGCCGCCTAATGGTTTTATTGCGTGGTTGTTTTTAGAGGGATGTTAACATTTTGTACTTTATTGAGATAGGATGCTGATAGATAGATGAGAGGGAGATGGCATGGGGAGGGGGGGGGGGTGATCCATGCATGTGTCCAGGATTATACTTTAAAAAATAAATAATACATTGTGCCTTGCATGCATTGCAATGCGTTGTGACTTGTAGATCGGCTATCTTCGCTATTCGTCGTACTACGAATTATATACTTAAAGGAGTAGTTCACCCAAAAAATATCTTATTTTCTATCGATTACTCACCCCATGGAGACTTGAATCCATGGATATATTTTAATTTTTGTCCGGTAGGAAACACAAAGGAGACTCTTTGAGTCTCCTACCGGAACCACTGTTGGTCATCAAATTATTGCCTTAGGAATGCGACAAAAACAAAAAAAATATCCATGAATTCAAGTCTTCATGGGGTGAGTAATCGGTAGAAAAAAAGTCATTTTGGGGGTGAACTATCAACACTTTACCTGCCAATCACGAGTATAACCGTTGATGAAAAATACACCCGTTTACTGCCATCCACGAGTATAACCGTTTTTTTTTTGGTCTTTTTTTTTTTCAATTTATCCACACAGAACCAGAGATATCACGATCCAAAGATTTCTAGCTCCATTCACTCCTTGGTTAACTTATTACTTTAAAATCCTGTATCTCGGCTCCTGTGTAAAAAAAAATTAAACACTGGCAGTGGGGGAAGTAAAATAAAAAAAACCCTCTGGCAGGGAATGTGTTAAGTGGTTAACTGAACTGAAAAGTAGAATATCACGTCTTGGATGCTGTGGTGGTTCTAGTTCACAATCAAGACATCTTGCCGTTGCTCATGCAATAATGCTGAAGAAGTCCTGTATATTCCTTTTGGTTCACCACCGAGGTTGAGAAAAGCATCTGGAAGCGTGAGGGCGTCCATCCTCACGATCAGCATCATTCCTCACAAACCCACTGGACAGTTCACCTCCCTCCCGCCCCCAGTGCGACCCTTGACCCCCGTAGTATCATTATTCCGGTGGAGAATTCAGTGGAACCGACAGAGGACTACGCTCTCTGTTGAGTGATCCGGGATTCTGAAGGACATCTGTGTTTTATAAAGCATAATTTATACTCCATGGTATAAATGTAGTAAAAATAATTGATCCGCAAGCTATGCAGCACGATGCATTGTTAGCTTGCAGTTCCATCTTTTTTTGGCAAGCGACGCAATTAACCTTTATACTCTCTCAACTCACTGAAAGTGAGTGTGCATCCTTTTATTAATTTTTACTTTAATTTATGAAGTATGCTTTGCGCAACAGGACATAGAGACTCTGATGTGTAGAATTTGCTCAGCTTCCAGCAAAGAGCAAAGTCAATCTTTTTCTCTCATTTGTACATTCCATACAAAATATATAAAATATCTTGTTCAGGAGGGCTGTCTAAAATACCTCATTATTTAGGAAACAGGTGAAGCCTCTTGCGATTTGGAAATCGCAGCAGGCAGTATATAACTTTTATTGAATTAATTCTGCAGCCCTACAGACCAGTTTGAGGTTGAAAGTGTAAATCTATCGTTTTCTTATTGATCGCTCATTTCCAGGAGGACGGAAAGACTGGCTAACATATTAAGTTAGATTTTTATTTCATTTGGTTTCACAACGTATGTAGTAGTACTGTGTAGTACTAGAGCAGTGACACACAGTGATAAAATGTGATCATAAAAACATGAGACGATTCGTAAATAAGTGACTTATTACTTTACACAAGGGTGTTGCTTACCAAAAATAACTGATCTACAAACCAACAACGGTGTTCCGGTCCAACGTGTTGTTAGCTTGTAGATCAGCTAGTTTTTTGAGCAAAGGATAACGTCGTGCTGTGGAGTATAAATGTTAGGCTTCATATAAAAACATGACCATGACGACCACAGAGACAAGTGGATTGGATGTAGAAGAATGTCAAGGAATGTGGTCCATTCCACCTCTCACCCCAACTCATCATGTTCATGATGGGGATCAATTGGTTCCCTGCAGCCAGATGCTCTTCTTTCAACACCCCCTCTCCACCTTTTTCTTTTTTACATTCTCTCTCTTTATTTCCAACTGTTTCTCTCTCTTTCTCTTTCTCTCTGTCTTTTTCACTCTCCGACTCTCCTTCTCTAACAAACTTGTGTATTTTTCTCTCTATTTGCTTGGACTTTGTTCACTTAATTTCTGTGCGTGCCGTGCATGCACTCGTGAGCGTGCGTGCGTGCACGTGTTTGTGTGTGTGCTGTGCTCAAGGTGAGAACAGCACACAGTGGAGATGCAGGAAGTAAAACATGCCTCTGCTAAAGACATAAACAGTGCTGTGAGGACAGAAGGAAGTTTAGTGAGTGTGTGTGTGTGGGGGGGTGCGTGGGGGGGGTGCGGCGTCATTACATTTCTCTCACCAATCATAGACGCGATGACGATGATGATGACGACCTGATGAAGGTGAAAAAGAAGGTTGTTGGGGGTGGGGGGGAGGGGTCAGGGAGGACAGAAGATGAACACCATTCTGCTGACTGTCTCCACATATATCTGGTCACACGTTGACCCAGCTGGGTCCACTATACTACTGCAGCTGAAAGTGGGGGAACCGTATAAGGTTCAACTCCCAGCCATGCAGCCGCTGTGTGGCCCACACAGACCCTACCGCTCGCCTCCGCTAGCCAGAAAACAATGCTATTACTGCAATACACCGCAGACTCTGCTCCAGAACCGCTTCCAAAGATTCCAGGCCCGGTTGCCAACACTTACTTACTGTAGACCCAATTTCCTTAAGCCCTATTTTTGTCCTTCGGTGTACGGCGGTATCGCGCAGTAGAAAATAGCCGATCTATAAGCTCACAACGTGTCTTATCGCGGCGCGTTGTGAGCTTGTAGATTGGCTATTTTCATTGTTTTAAACGCCAGGTTGAAAGTGGTTAACTAGCTGTTGTTGGTTTGGATTTAGAAGCATTTTTTTGGATGTCATTTTTTTTTTTTCAGGGGCGGGGGGGGTTCTGAAAGAATGCAAAACATCTTCTCAAACACTAAATTGTAAGAGAGCTGATCCCAAACAGCCCCTGTGTGTGTGTGTGTGTGGGGGTGTGTTTGTTTAGGCAACTTTTGGGGACATTTTTCAGAATACACACCAGTTGATTGGGGACCACTTGAAAATCGGGGACGAAATTTACCGTCCCCAAAGGGAAATCCTTATATTTAATTGTAATCATATTCCCCATGCTCCAAAAGGGCCTTAGCACTTAAAATTACAATTGTCCCCAAATGTCCTTATTTTTAAGGTTTTTGTGTATGTTTTGTGTATAACCCCGCCCCCAAACCACCTCAGGAGTGTGTGCTCTACATTGCCCCCTAGTGAAAGTGTGAAAAGTTGCAATCATAAAATGTATTTCTGTTGACTTCCTGTGTCCCGGTTGCCAGGCAGAAATTAGCTAGCAGAAAACCTAACAAATACAAAACTAAGACGGTAACAGAAAACACAAAAATAAAACAAACTAAACAAAATCCCTCTTTTTGCGCTTTTAAAAAATACATTGAAGTGCTTCATTTAAAATTAATTAATGTTAATGGCCAGCCATCTCTTTAATGCAAATTTCACAATAATTTGTGAAAGGAACTGGTCAATTTGAGGCTGGAAGGTAAATCTTTCCACTGAACTGCTGCCGAGTATATGAAAGATGTTTTTCCCAGATTGTTGTCAAATTTGTAGGGCTTAAAATCAGTAGGTGAAATGCCTGTGAGTATCACTAACCTTGTTAAAGTAATCACAGAAATACTTGGGTGCTACCTTACTTCTAATCCTGTGAACTAAGTACATTTTTAATTGGGATACTCTCTCCTCCACTCTAAAGGGCCAGTCCCACTGAGCACTATAACTATAACTATAAAAAGTATAGTTTTAAATTTTGTTTTTTAAGTCAAGTGGATGGCAGTGTTCACACCAACTTTAAAAAAAAATACAATGGTGAACAATATAGTTATAGTTATCTTTATAGTTATAGTGCTCAGTGGGAATGGCCCTTAAAGGGATATTTCACTTTCAAAAAAACTTTGGGTCATTTTATCGTCTACTCAGGCTTTTGTAAGCCCCCCAGACCGTTTTTAAGTTGCTTGATTTAGTATTTAGATATTTGATAATCATTTTATCAGACACGCCCCCTTCCTATACAAACCCATTATAACTTCAAACTCCATTTTTAACCTGTTAAGATTCATCAAAAACACTCGTCCTTGGTTCTGCTGACTCACTCTGCTAAGCCTCTTACAACAAAAAAAATGAAAAAATGTGCACACATGCAGCTGCGTTTGTTAGGCAACTTTTGGGGACATTTTTCAAAATACATTACACTTGCTGAGCTAATAGTATGTTGCTCTTTGGATGCTTGTTCTTCCTTTGTATAAATAACATTATCAGCTAGACTCATTACTTAAACTACTGTTCATTAGCCTAAAATAGGGACAGTTTGACATGGATGTGGATTGTGGTTAAAATACAACTTTGGGTAACATGAGGCCTACTCATTGATGACAAGAGGGCGATCTCTCTCTCTCTCTTCATCAAGAGCATTAACTGTATTAAGCCTACAGTATATGCGTTTTCAATCAAATATCATAAATTATAGCAGTGATATGTGTTCCAGCATTAGCAGCAAACACATAAGTAACAGCATCATACATAAGCAACAGCAGTAGAATTAAGCAAAGACATAATACACACTAAAAGAAACACTTATCGCACCAGTGGCATTCCCCTCGATGGCTTGATAAGGTCCAGTCTTCCCAGCTTCAATCTTTGATTCCATCCATCCATCCATCCATCCATCCATCCATCTTCAAGAATCCTCTCAGCATCCAACACTGCTGCTTTTCACTCTGAACAAACATTTTCCACTTCAGTGTCTCTCCTTCTAATCAGTGATTGACACCAGCTGCTGACTGGTGTAAAAATGTAGACCTGTCCACTTAAAGCCCAATCGGGGACATTTTAGTGGGGGAGGGGTGGAAGCGTAGTTGTATTCACCCAGCCTGTGGTGGACATCAATCATCCACCATGAAAATGTTCAAATGAGCATTTTGAAAGCAAGACTGTCTCTCTCAGTCTTGCTTTCAAAATAAAAGTGTCTTTCTTATTTAGGCTTTTGACAGCACAGTATGTCTCCAAAGCACTAAACAAGTCCACACTGTAAAAACTATTCTCAACATTGATCAGTAAAAAAAATAGCACCATTTAACTTTTTTATTAACAAAAAATAAAACATCTTCACTTAAGTGCAAATTAAAGGGTGATATGTAGCAGGACAAGAAGGTGAATCAACTGCCTCAGAACTGTTGTCTTTTTTCTGCTAATGGTAGTGTCTGTTCTTCTTCACAACTCATGCTCATTTGAAAGGTAAAAACATGTAGATTGTGACATTCCAACCATTAACATAATGTATGATATTAGCTAATAATAAATCACCAAATACTAGAAACAGCAATACATTCATTAAGTAAATTTAGAACCTCACACACAATATAACCTGGAGATGAGCATGCATTATGTGCAGCATCAGTTGGAGGCTCTGGTGTTTTTTCCCCCTCTGTCTATAGACCTGGTAGTGAACAGTATTCATACTCTTGGCCTTCTTCATCCCAAACAGTGTAACTCTGTACCTGTATCTTTTAGATCACTGTGAGTGGCATTAGGTTCCCCATGCACTGTATTCAGACCAGGCATGCCACTTCCCAGGAGTACTCTCAGGGCAGATACCTTGCCCTTTCCACAGGCGTAGGATACAGCACATCCTGACAGGGCATGCATCCCCAGGAGACCCTGGCATTTCTCGCCCAATGCCCTGACAGTGGCATTTATGTTCAGGATGGTGCCATCCCATTGCACTGCAGAATGAACATTGGCCTTCCAAACCCAGCACACTAACAGGACAAATACATCTGTGTCATCACTTAAGATTTGTATGGTATGTGCCCCTGCTCCAGCAGCTTGCAGCACGTAGCTAATGAGGGTGATGTCAGCCTCCTCATGGTTTACGATGCAGTCCATGTTATTCACAACAGGATCTTATCAGCAGTGAGGTCATATGTGCAAAGAAGGCATGATAGCTGCATCTTGTTTGATGCGCTCTTCATCACAGCTCATCACTTTAATGGTCAAAGATGACAAATATCTCATCAGTTCCAACTGCAGTGTAGGCTTTGTTGAGGCGTGATTTAATGCTAGAGGCAATGTCCCCAATTGTACCTGCCACAGGCCAGACAATGTGGTAGAGCACCCTATCTCAGGCAACCATATTCATCGATCAGTGATGGTGGAACAGGGCTGAGCTCATGATCAAAGACATCTTTCAAATCTATGCCACACTGCTATGCCTACGACTAAGAGTCGAGCAAAGGACCTCCATGTCATAAACTGCCTTGCCAGTGACGGCTTTCTTCATCACCTCCATGGTACTCTCTTCTCAACAGTGTTATGGAAGCCTTCTGGAAGAGACGCTACAAAGTCATGGCTCTGCTGTTCACCAATCTGAAGAGCATTCTACGCATTCACAGAGTTTTGAGCCACCTGTCCATTCACAATGTTGTACAGGACTTTCTGATTATCTTTCAAGGGATGAGAGTGTTTCTGGAACTCCTCCATGATTTTAACACAATCCCATTGATCCAGCTCTCTGTGTCTCTCACCTTTCTCCTCATGTTTCCCACAACTTTGATTCTCCTTTCCTTCCACATGTGCATATTCCTCCTCTGGATTATCTGCCGTTTCCTGACTTGTGTACATTTCTTCCACTATCTGGGAAAGATGGGAACAAATAAGGAATTGATCCACACTGCAACTTGTTGTTCATTGGTTGAGAGGCCTTTCAAACCACCTTGTCCTTTCCCTTGTTTAATGTAAGTCTGCACACCAAACTGGTCAGCAGGTACAGCAGTTCCACCGTCAGAGTGGCGGCAGACATGAGCCCCAGCTAAAAGATCCTGCTTGGCCTCATGTGGAAGATTTTGCACCATCTTGAGGTACCAGGTGATGTACCATGCATACTTATGGTGCCCAGCAGCAAAGAAGTACAGGACCATCTGCTTGAGGCAGTGTTGCTGTAGGAGGAAGTATCCCCCTCTCTCTGCACAAAGTAAACGCAGTGCAATAAAGGTAGGACAAACCAGGCAGTCCACCCAGAGTCTACCAGTAGGGTGCTCACGTGCCATGTCCAGATATTCTGATATAGCACCATCAGTCTATGGTCCATCTTTCAGAAAATCTTGGAGGACGACGTATTGGAAAGAAGTATCCGATATGCACGAAGTGTATTTGTCCAGGATTTGCCATTGAGAATGTTGGCAGGTGCTCATAAAAACATTGTTTACGTATTACGCAACATTCAGGGTCGGCATTATGAGTTTATTTTTGAAATAATTCATATTGTGACACTTTTAAATGGACATTAGACATGGATCTAGATGAATGATTAATGATCATCTTCCTGAATTCACTACAAGCAAAAATATATTATATAATATTTCCTGGTTTTGGCCCAATTAGTACATATTGTATGCAAATTATGCAAATGAGAAAAGTTTGCGTAATTTAATTATGGCAAGAGATTCATTTATGGACATCAACACAGACTTCGAGTCCAAAATCACATTTCTAAATTGAGTGAAAGCAAAGAAATCCAGATTTGTTTTCCTTCCCCCCACTAAAGTGTCCCCAATCGGTCTTAAGTGGACAGGTCTACTTTTTTTTTGCCCCTCTCCCTGGAATACAAGCGTTTGTTTAGGCAACTTTTGGGGACATTTTTCAGAATACACACCAGTTGATTGGGGACCACTTGACAAGGCACATGGTTTGGGACTATACAGTTGGGGTGAGAATGTTGATCTTGTGGTCTTAACACCTAATGGTGCCATGAACAGTCGGTTTGAGTAGAATCCAGCAAATAAGATGTCTCTATACCAGCTCATCAGTGGTGGTCACACACGTGGGATAATACACCCTCTCATCTTATCAGCTAATAGTAGTAGAGCTCCCTGCCCTCTTTGACTACACACCGTACTTGTGTTTTAAAATCTGTTGCAGGACTCATGTGTTCTACCTGTTAATTTGCTTTTGCCTTTACAATAAAGCCCAGGACACATTTTCATGGTGGATGATTTATGTCCACCACAGGCTAGGTGAATACAACTACGCTTCCACCCCTCCCCCACTAAAATGTCCCCGATTGGGCTTTAAGTGGACAGGTCTACATTTTTACACCAGTCAGCAGCTGGTGTCAATCACTGATTAGAAGGAGAGACACAGAAGTGGAAAATGTTTGTTCAGACTCAGAGTGAAAAGCAGCAGTGTTGGATGCTGAGAGGAGGCATACATTTTTGCCCTTACCCCACTAATCTCCGTAATACAATCACACGCTCTAAGCAACTTAGCAACACAGAACCTAAGCATGGAATTGAAGTCACATGGTTTGGAACTATACAATTGGGGTGGGAATGTTGATCTTGTGGTCTTTACACCTAATGGTGCCATGAACAGTAAATGCAATTTTACATGTAAATAATATTTTGGTACTTTGGGGATGGCAGGAGGGTTGCCCATGTTAGTTTTCAACGTATAGTGTTTCACACTGCCTTCTGCACCCTGTGAACCATTCAAGTGATACCAGGGCCAATCAGAGGCTAATTAGAGGCACCTGTTGGCTTGTCATCTGCTGACATGCCCTCAAATCAACCAGAATGGAAGAAAAAGGGACAGTCCTTGCTTTTTCAAAGGGGTTCTGTAGTCTGGTAGGAAGGGGGGGGGGGGGGGTCCCATCAAGGTCAAGGTAAACTTTATTGTCCACAAGGGAAATTTGTCTTGGGCTTTCACCCCTGCTGCAGCCACACACAAGACATCAATGACAAAAGACATAGTAGAAATACATCCAGAGGGGGGACACAACATTACACAAGTGCACAAATAGTGATCAATCAAATCTCTCAGTCAGTGCTGTTTCAGAGCCTCGTTCAACATTTGAGTTGATGCTGGTACAAACGATTTTTTAAACCCAATATACTTCCACTTTGGTTCACTGTACCCTCTACCAGAAGGCAGAAGTTCAAACTTTCCATGTAAAACATTGTAGTTTACTACAGAGACTGTCCACGTGTATTCCAGGTTAGTGAGTTGTCAATAAAAATGCCCAAGTATTTATATGAAGAAACCTGTGAGATGGTCGAGTCATGAATGACCACGGGCCTGTGGTCACCAATGCTCATGGGGTCGAACACCATCTCCTGTGTCTTCCTAACGTCAAGAACAAGGTGGTTGTCATCACACCATTTTACAAACCTCTGTACCTCTAAAAAATAGTCAGCAAAATCTCTATCCTTATCCAGTAGGGATAAGATGGCAGTATCATCCGAGAATTTTATGATGTAATTATTCGGGTTCCCACTTCTACACTCATTTGTGTACAAAGTAAAAAGGACCGGTGAGCTAACGCAGCCCTGAGGTGCTCCAGTACTTAAGGTTCTGGGCTCTGACAAAGAACCATTCACACTGACCCTTTGAGTACGTTCAGTTAAAAAGGAATAATACCACCTGATGATAAGGGGATGGACATTATGGTCCCTCAACCTCTTAATTAAGAGATGTGACTGTATTGTATTAAATGCTGAGCTAAAATCTACATGAAGAAGGCGTGCATAAGCTTTGTTATTTTCCAAGTGTTTCAAAAGAAATTAATCCAAGGCCAAAACTGTATCCTCTATACACCTGTTACTCCTGTAAGCAAACTGAAAAGTATCCAATGAACAACCAACCGCTGCCTTCAATAGACTGACAATGATTTTCTCAAAACACTTCATAATTACTGAAGTCAAAGCGACTGGGCGGTAGTCATTATTTTCCTTGCAGCAGGCCTTTTTGGGAACAGGGATTATAGTAGAATATTTCCAGATGGACGGAACCGTAAGTGAGTGCAGTGACTTTTGGTAGATGGGACACCAAGCCTCTGCAAGTTCCTGACTGCATGAATGCAGCAGCCGGCCACATATCACGTCTGGACCTGAGGCCTTGTACATGTATGTGCAAATATCTTCTGGACTTCATATTGATCCACAGTAATTCCCAGATCACTGTGTGAAATTGTTTGCAGATATCCTGCAGGCAGGAGACTGCAGGCAAAATTAAAACCTGACACTATATTTTCAATTGGGGATGGATGTGTGTATCAAGCACATCAAGGAATAATGAGACCTCAGACTTTCGAGAAATTGGTCTTCCATGATATCCAAACAACAATAAGCTCAGTAAGACAGTAACACGAAGATGTACCAGTTGTAACAGTTGTGCAGCCAAACTGTAAAGAATGGTGCATGTGTTTTTCCCAAACAAATGTCAACACGTCATTGGCAGTAAGTGAGTTAATGGGGCTGGAGGAAAATGTGCTGTTGTGGGGGTGCATGTTATACTGGTCTTGTAGTTTGCCTATTTGTGTCGACTGCTCGCTTATTTTGATATGTCCAGAATAGAAACGCTGGAGTTCATGTGGTTAATCTGAACATATCCCTTTATATAGTCCAGTTTGCACCATTATCAAGGCCCAGAAATTACCTTTTTGTCCACTATCCAGAGTGGCTAATACGTAGCTGTTGGTTTAATGTTCTGCATGTCTTCACAAGAGCTTGTACATCTGCGTTCAGTTAAAACAAATATATCCTACAATTAATAAAATGCATTGACCCCAAAATGTACTTCCTGCGTTTGTGATTTGAGAAAAGTAGACCCCACAATCTATCAGTTTGTGTATAACCTAATACCCCAAAGGTGGCTTACAGTAGTTTGTGTATAACCTAATACCCCAAAGGTGGCTTACAGCAGTTTGTGTATACTAGCCTAATACCCCAAAGGTGGCTTACAGTAGTTTGTGTATAGCCTAATACCCCAAAGGTGGCTTACAGTAGTTTGTGTATAGCCTAATACCCCAAAGGTGGCTTACAGTAGTTTGTGTATACTAGCCTAATACCCCAAAGGTGGCTTACAGTAGTTTGTGTATACTAGCCTAATACCCCAAAGGTGGCTTACAGTAGTGTGTGTATAGCCTCATACCCCAAAGGTGGCTTACAGTAGTTTGTGTATACTAGCCTAATACCCCAAAGGTGGCTTACAGTAGTTTGTGTATACTAGCCTAATACCCCAAAGGTGGCTTACAGTAGTTTGTGTATAGCCTAATACCCCAAAGGTGGCTTACAGTAGTTTGTGTATAGTCTAATACCCCAAAGGTGGCTTACACTAGTTTGTGTATACTAGCCTAATACCCCAAAGGTGGCTTACAGTAGTTTGTGTATACTAGCCTAATACCCCAAAGGTGGCTTATAGTAGTTTGTGTATAACCTAATACCCCAAAGGTGGCTTACAGTAGTTTGTGTATACTAGCCTAATACCCCAAAGGTGGCTTACAGTAGTTTGTGTATAGCCTAATACCCCAAAGGTGGCTTACACTAGTTTGTGTATACTAGCCTAATACCCCAAAGGTGGCTTACAGTAGTTTGTGTATAGCCTAATACCCCAAAGGTGGCTTACAATAGTTTGTGTATACTAGCCTAATACCCCAAAGGTGGCTTACAGTAGTTTGTGTATAGCCTAATACCCCAAAGGTGGCTTACAGTAGTTTGTGTATACTAGCCTAATACCCCAAAGGTGGCTTACAGTAGTTTGTGTATAGCCTAATACCCCAAAGGTGGCTTACAGTAGTTTGTGTATACTAGCCTAATACCCCAAAGGTGGCTTACAGTAGTGTGTGTATAGCCTCATACCCCAAAGGTGGCTTACAGTAGTTTGTGTATACTAGCCTAATACCCCAAAGGTGGCTTACAGTAGTTTGTGTATACTAGCCTAATACCCCAAAGGTGGCTTACAGTAGTTTGTGTATAGCCTAATACCCCAAAGGTGGCTTACAGTAGTTTGTGTATAGTCTAATACCCCAAAGGTGGCTTACACTAGTTTGTGTATACTAGCCTAATACCCCAAAGGTGGCTTACAGTAGTTTGTGTATACTAGCCTAATACCCCAAAGGTGGCTTATAGTAGTTTGTGTATAACCTAATACCCCAAAGGTGGCTTACAGTAGTTTGTGTATACTAGCCTAATACCCCAAAGGTGGCTTATAGTAGTTTGTGTATAACCTAATACCCCAAAGGTGGCTTACAGTAGTTTGTGTATACTAGCCTAATACCCCAAAGGTGGCTTACAGTAGTTTGTGTATAGCCTAATACCCCAAAGGTGGCTTACAGTAGTTTGTGTATAGCCTAATACCCCAAAGGTGGCTTACAGTAGCTTGTGTATACTAGCCTAATACCCCAAAGGTGGCTTACAGTAGTTTGTGTATAGCCTAATACCCCAAAGGTGGCTTACAGTAGTTTGTGTATACTAGCCTAATACCCCAAAGGTGGCTTACAGTAGTTTGTGTATAGCCTAATACCCCAAAGGTGGCTTACAGTAGTTTGTGTATACTAGCCTAATACCCCAAAGGTGGCTTACAGTAGTTTGTGTATAACCTAATACCCCAAAGGTGGCTTACAGTAGTTTGTGTATACTAGCCTAATACCCCAAAGGTGGCTTACAGTAGTTTGTGTATACTAGCCTAATACCCCAAAGGTGGCTTACAGTAGTTTGTGTATAGCCTAATACCCCAAAGGTGGCTTACAGTAGTTTGTGTATACTAGCCTAATACCCCAAAGGTGGCTTACAGTAGTTTGTGTATAACCTAATACCCCAAAGGTGGCTTACAGTAGTTTGTGTATACTAGCCTAATACCCCAAAGGTGGCTTACAGTAGTTTGTGTATAGCCTAATACCCCAAAGGTGGCTTACAGTAGTTTGTGTATACTAGCCTAATACCCCAAAGGTGGCTTACAGTAGTTTGTGTATAACCTAATACCCCAAAGGTGGCTTACAGTAGTTTGTGTATACTAGCCTAATACCCCAAAGGTTGCTTACAGTAGTTTGTGTATACTAGCCTAATACCCCAAAGGTGGCTTACAGTAGTTTGTGTATAGCCTAATACCCCAAAGGTGGCTTACAGTAGTTTGTGTATAGTCTAATACCCCAAAGGTGGCTTACACTAGTTTGTGTATACTAGCCTAATACCCCAAAGGTGGCTTACAGTAGTTTGTGTATACTAGCCTAATACCCCAAAGGTGGCTTATAGTAGTTTGTGTATAACCTAATACCCCAAAGGTGGCTTACAGTAGTTTGTGTATACTAGCCTAATACCCCAAAGGTGGCTTACAGTAGTTTGTGTATAGCCTAATACCCCAAAGGTGGCTTACAGTAGTTTGTGTATACTAGCCTAATACCCCAAAGGTGGCTTACAGTAGTTTGTGTATAGCCTAATACCCCAAAGGTGGCTTACAATAGTTTGTGTATACTAGCCTAATACCCCAAAGGTGGCTTACAGTAGTTTGTGTATAGCCTAATACCCCAAAGGTGGCTTACAGTAGTTTGTGTATAGCCTAATACCTCAAAGCTGTTTCACAAAACTTGAACAACAGGACACGGATTAATAAAGCTTGGCCGTTATCCTGGTCCGGAGCAAGCTAACTTCACAGCTAAGTTTCCATGATAACTAAAGCGGGATTTCCTTCGTGAAACCGAGTCATGGCTGAGCCTGGCTTGTTTAATCCAGGATATCTGCTAAATCCTAATCTACCCTTTGTGAAACAGGCCCTAGTTCTTTTTGAACAGTGACATGCTTGTGACATGGAAAGTGACAATACAGAGAAGGCATTGATTGATTGATTGATTGAATACTTTATTAGCAGTTTGCAAACAAAAAGCTTAAACAGTTTAGAATACAAGGTCTGCTAAAAGGATCTACACAAAAAGCCAAGCTTTTTTCAATTGTGGTCCTTTGTACTCAATTCATAGAAACATTGATCAGATAAACAGCAACACTATGTGGAACAGCATGTAATAGTTATTTACAAAAAAAAAATAAAAAAAATTGAAGAGGACTATTTACAGTGAAACAGGTCGGGGGTGGGAGGCTATGTTTTTTTTTACAGGGGCCAGTTTCAATTTGCAACCTCCTGTAGGTGCTCTTTTAGGGCGGTTTTGAAGGAGAGTAGGGATTTATTCTCCTTTAGAGCCTTTGGTAGGGCATTCCACATTTTAGTGACATAGCATAACAGATGATATCACTGAAAAGTGCAGTATAGAGCAGCCAGGATATGTCCCCAGAACCCCAAAGGTGGCTTAAAGTAGGCTGTGTGTATAGACCAAAGCCCCAAAGGTGACTTCCTGTTGTGTGAAATAAGCCCCGCCCAAGTCCCGAAAAGTGGGTTAAATATGATTGTCCCCAATCTCAGGGTAAAAAATCATACTTTTAAAATAAAGCTTAAATCAAAAATATCAAGACATATTGGTAAAGTGGGCACCCTCTGAACACCAACAGTGGTCACAGCTTCTCTCTAACCCATTCAGAAAGGGTAGCCCCCGAAAGGGGGGTGTCCTGACATCCGTACCCAAAAGTAGTCTAAACAAACAGGGGTGTGTGTGTGTGTGTGTGTGTGTGTGTGTGTGTGTGTGTGTGTGTGTGTGTGTGTGTGTGTGTGTGTGTGTGTGTGTGTGTGTGTGTGTGTGTGTGTGTGTGTGTGTGTGTGTGTGTGTGTGTGTGTGTGTGTGTGCGTGGCTCAGGACTGACAAAGCATCCAGTTCCACTGATTCAGATCCAGATACCACTGTTTGAGCCCAGATACACTAGAAGCTGTTAAATGATTCGTAAACCTCTCTCTGGTTTTAAAAGGTCGTTTTCATACAAAATACAAATACAAGTTTTATTATTATTCATGGAGTCTCTCTCTCGCCGTTAAAACTCCTGACAACTTGGCCTCCCGACAGAAATCCTGGCTTGTGTGTGTGTGTGTGTGTGTGTGTGTGTGTGTGTGTGTGTGTGTGTGTGTGTGTGTGTAATCAGTGTGAATGCTCATGCACATTTGTGATGGTGTGTCTGCTGGGGGGCATTTTTACATGCATACATACTGTATGCGTCCACACACGTTGGTTTGTGTGGTACTTTGTGTGCGCATACGCTCAATCACGTGCAGGGTGACTTAGGTACAAGCCGGGTTTCCAGTGGTCTGGCATGTTTAGTCCACTGGTTATGACTCATTGTATGCATGACCGCACTGCCAACCGGTTTCCACAGCGTACCGTGGCTTGTTTAAAGCTACAACACGTAACTTTCACGTCCCACAACAACGGCAATCGAACCCAGAGTTCCCTGCACGAGAGCTGACATTTTCTACTGCTGAGATATTACAAAAAAAGCCTATTTGGGCAAAGGATGAATTGTGTTTTGAGCTTCATGCAATGCCACTTGTCAATCAGTTGGTCCTACCCGACCACAGGCTATTTCTCAATAGAAGAGGAGGTAGTCATGTTAAAGGGACACTTCGCCGATTTTGATAAAAATCCTATTTTTATGAAGTCTAGGACCCCATAAACATGATCCTGGTGTGTTTTTTGTGTTGTATCTGTGTTTTTAGATTTTTTATCCGTGAGATGCCAACAAAAGCGTCAAATGACGTTTTCGTTGGCGTTCTCACCTTATGTCCGCACTACATGACTGCAGGTGACTACAGGTGTAGTTCAAATCCAAACCAACCCCCATAGCTCAAAGGACCGTCCCCGAAGGTGTCACCGTAACATTGTTCAACCTTCTTTCCCCACTCGGCCACTCCCATTAGCTACCTCACATGTACTATCATGGCGTCTGCAAACATATCAGAGTTATACTTTAGTACCCGGACCCACACGCAGCTAGGCGGGCAGTGAGGAGCAACAACCCGTCGGGGGTGTTTCTTAGTGGAACTGACAGAATGTACACGGACCGTGGACGGTGGACGCTTGTCTCTCGAGTAAGTAAACATGCTGTAAAGTTGCCACTATCACTATAATCTCATGTTGTATCCCTCGGGTAGACTAAACTAGCTTGTGGAGCCGTGGCGTGAACGGAACGTTTGTTATTGTTGACTTTGACTGTAGCCTCGGAAACCCATGTCTTTTTTTTGGAACATGACTGTCATGGCGGAACTTCAACCTGGTTTTGGCACTTTCTCCATTCACAGCCCTTTCATCTACATAAACGTTCATATTTCAAATATAAAGTTCTTAGCCCGTGGCCACAGATGTTACAATTGGAATCGGATGGGTCTAAGTACCCGTATCTTCCGTATTGTTCAATAAAAAAACATTTAAATCCGAACGGTGGCCATTTTCTCTTAGATGTATAATGTATCAGAGTGCAATATACATCCCAACCGATAGGGTCGCGTAATTGAAAGCATAAGGAGAAAATGGCCACCGATTGGATTAAAATGCTTTTTATTAAACAATACGGAAGATACTGGTACTTAGACCCACCCGATTCAAATTGTAACATCCGTGGCATGAGGTCAGCACTTTATATTTGAAATCTGAACGTTTATGTAGATGTACATGTAGAAAGTGCAAACACCAGGTTGAAGCTCCGCCATGACTGTCATGTTTCAGAGCTACTGAGTTTCATGACGTCGGCGGGCGGCGGGTCCCGAAAATAGCAGATCTACAAGCTCACAACGCGTAGCGGACTCGACACTTTGTGAGCTTGTAGGTCTGCTATTTTCGGTGCGCATGCAACTAAGAATAAATTAGGTATCACGTCGGATGATATCCATGTAAACTACAAGTCTAATCTAATATGTTCTTTCCAATGACAGGACAGAAAGTTGTCATCAGCCTGCAAAAATGAAGGAACTGCAGATGAAGACCTGGGACTACAGCCATATATATATTTTTTCTAAATAAAACGGTTACATTTACACACTGCTTGCTCTACTCATTGGTATATTCTACATTGTGTAAGCATTTATAATGTCAAAATGTATGTACACCCAATTCTATAAGGGTTCTTTTGAACTGTTTCATGATATAGGATAGGAGATGGTCTTTATTTGGCAGAATGGTACATAATTACATGACTGTAAGCATTACAGATATAATAGTGAGAAACTCATATTATTTTTCTGGGGACCCCAGCACATTGGATTCAACTTTACTGGTCTTAGATACAATAGGCTATAGTAAAACCTAATATTATCCATATACAGCAATTGAAAGCATGAAACGGTCTCATTTAAAAATAAAAATAAAAAAACGATTAGGCTGTGTATGACAAGAGTATTTGAACATTAGCATGTCATATATTCTAAAGTAATGGCCATCATGTGTTCTATAAGTTTAGTCCAAAGAATATAACTGGAAATGACAGTGAAACATTATGTTCTCAGAAATAAGGAATAACACATGACATGAGTATGAAACGTTTTGTTCTCATCGCCATGGATGTCCCGACTAGATGGACGTCACCAGCACCGGACTGTCTTCATGGTGGGAACGAATGTTGAACACACACACACACGTTTGCGCTACTCTGCTAATTTACACATGATATTTAGTTTTCTAAAAGATGCAATCAATACAGAACACAATACAACAGCAGCAAAGATTGAATAGTTTCACGGAACGGAACATTCAAGTCTATTCACTGTTGCCAGATCTTGTGAGAGAAATAAGCAACCAGGTCTATGAAAACAAGCCCAAAAGAAAATACCTAGGCCAAGAGCACTTGAAACCAAGACATGGGCTATTTGAAAATGGCCGATCTACAAGCTCACAACGCGTAGCGATGTGATGCATTGTGAGGTTGTAGATCTGCTATTTTCTAAGAAATCTTGAGGAAAAAAAGTGCTAAATGTATGGAATATTTTTTGAAACATTTTAACAACACAAATCTGGTAGGGGTCCTTGGCAGAAATTATAATTTCAGATGACAACATCAACAACATGTGTTGTTGTTGTTGTAGTGAGAACTGGGCGGGGAAAGTTACAATGTAGACCACACCCCCACGCATCCTCCCCTCCCCACAAGGAAGGGCAGTGCCCCAAAGCATTATGGTCATTGTAGTAATGCAGCAGTCCAGTCAAACCCCAGTCAAAAACACATACTTCTATATTGTTCTGGCCATAGGGTGCAAATTTCAAAATTTGCTACTGTTATCTACTACAAATATTATTAACATTGAGTGACTGTAAGTTCTTCCAGGGGTGAAATGCTCCTTTAATTAACCCATTAAAACCTGAGGCCGATTCGATTCTACAAATAACTTCTAAACCAGTACTTCTCACACACAAAAATAGCAGATGTACAAGCTCGCAGCGCGGCACGAAGTGACGCGCTGTGAGCTTGTATATCTGCTATTTTTTACATAGCCAACTCTAAAATCTAAAATCACACAGATTATTTTCCCCGGTTGTAATACTCAACTATAATACATATTGGTCAAAATAGCGATTTATTCACACGAGCAACTTATGGATCGAAGATTACATTTTCAAGTAGAAGAGGATGCGGGACAGCGAGAGAGCGAGGGAAAGCAAGAGTGAGGAAAGGAACGGAAAAGAAAAGAAAAGAAAGGAGACAGGAAGAGTGAGAGACAAGGTGCGAAAGATGGAAAAACAGAGAGACTATAAGAGAGATTTCAGAGAGACGGAGTGCGTATATCGCTGATGATGTGATATACGAGTCCATGCCAGCCCTATAGGAGGCAGTGTCATCTCTCTCTGCAGGGGAGCCCAGATTTATGGATATGAAACCGTACACCTGTATATACGCTTCAATGTCAACTCAGCAGTCACTCAGAGCACGGGAACCAGGGAACTGTCAGCTAGCTATAACTGTTAGGATGCATGGGGACCGAGGACAGAGGAACACACACTGTAAAATACAGTGTTCATTTTACCGCTTTCGACCTTGCATCCCTATTTTGGGCATGTCATTGTACTGTAGGCAAAATAATAATAATGTGTGTGTGTGTGTGTGTGTGTGTGTGTGTGTGTGTGTGTGTGTGTGTGTGTGTGTGTGTGTGTGTGTGTGTGTGTGTGTGTGTGTGTGTGTGTGTGTGTGTGTGTGTGTGTGTGTGTGTGTGTTAATTTTTTTTTTATGTTTTCAACAAATTTCAGAAAATATTAAATGAAAATGTTGCTAAATTGTATGATAAATTGGCTATTTCTTTTTTTTATAATAAATCTCACAAGTAAACACTATGATGGGAAGCACAGAGTTCAACAGCCATCAAATTGAAACGGAGGAGGTTTTCCCACACACCAATCCACACACATCTCCCCTCTCAGTCTATTCTCCAGATGAGTCTCTCTCTCTCTCTCTCTCTCTCTCTCTCTCTCTCTCTCTCTCTCTCTTTCAACCTTTTCCTCCGTCTTTCTCATGCTCCCCTACCTCTCTCTCTCTCTCTCTCTCTCTCTGTCCTCCGACTTGCCTGCCTCCCGTTGTTTAGTCGTAAACTAATGTAATATCTTTTGCATGCCCTGGGGCCAGCCCGCTGTCTCTCCTCAAGGCTAGTGGGTCGTTAAGGCCGCCAGTCACACACAGAGAATTCGTAAACGCCGTACAGGGTCAGTGGAAGTCTAAGTCAGAGCATAAACACACAGGATGACTACCAGACAGATGGACTGACAGGAGGATGGATGGATGGATGGATGGATGGATGGATGGATGGATAGATAGATGGAAGCACAGCAGAATAAGAATATCGTTGCTGTCGGGCAGAAACCTCTGACTTTTTGTAGATGAATGCCCTACTTGATCATACTACAGCGAAAAGTAGCAAATCCGCAAGCTCGAAACGCGGCGTGAAGAGACGATATATATAACCTATACACTGGAGAGCCATCAGGGGAAAATGGGCTTCCTTCCTACTAACTACCCCCCCCCCTTCTCTCTCCCTCTGTGTCTATGGGTCCCTGGCTAACCCTGACTAGACTCCAGACAACTCTACATCAAATCCTGATCTGATCAGGTTTTTGGTTTAAATTGAAACCCGTGCATAACACACTCCATGTGGCGCTGCGGTTGTGTGTGTGTGTGTGTGTGCGCGTGCGTGGGCCTATATCTGCGTGCATGGGCCCACGCATATGTGTGTGTGGGCCTATATCTATGAGTGTGTGTGTGTGAGAAACAAAGCCAAGTGTGTGGATAGGTTTACAGCGGCGGTGTGGCCACAATACCAAAAGTTTCCTTTGAAACTCCACATTTAGCCTCTTCCTTTTGTCTGCCATTTGTCTTCTTGACCTATTTAGTGGAGTGGGCAGATATCAACTAGCTCACTATATCCTTAGCTCATTTAAGATCCTTTGAACAAAGGTGAGGGAGGGTCTTTGACCTGTTAACAACAACCCTCAGGCAAATGATGTTTGCAAAATATAATTATTAGTTTTGTTCTGTTTGAAGTACAACATACAGTATGTATTGAATTTACAAAATGTTTTGGGGGGTATTTGCTGCAGTACATTTGCACATGCACAGAATTTGTCATTTATGCGTTGCAGAGTGGCTCAGGGGTACTCCCTCTTAGGCTAGTGGTTAAGATGTCTGGGTTTTATTGTCCCTTCCCACGCAGGACACCCAGGTCCGAGTCCCAGGCGTTACATACACATCCTAACTATAAGGAGCAGTTGCTCCTCATAGTGTCTAACAACTGGAATTTTGTCATTATAGGTGAAATGAAAAAATATATGTATATGTATTTGCAAAACCTTCAAACATTAGACAATGGTCTACCTAGTCGGCAAGTGTTCAAAAATCTATTTTTCCTTACTGTCTAACTTACCTAACGCAGCCTGTATTGCGCCGTACGCAATCAGGACTCTTAAAAGCGACGGAAAGCAAACAGTGGGAGCTGTTTTCAAACTCTACGTTAGCCTGGTTTGTCTGCTCCTCATGTGGGGGTCTGTATCCTCTTTCCATCCATCAAGCTGCTCTTCGCTCCACAGAGACGGGGCACTGCTGCCCCGGTGGGGTCTGAGATATACTGCCATGTGTGTGCAGGTAGGCAGCCAGCTTCCTCCTCTGACATCTACACTGGCCCCTGAGGGCCCGGGGTCCGGTTAGCAGCTCCCAGGGGACCTTGCATAGGGGAGGTTGAGTGAATGAGGGGGAGCATAAACTTTTAGCAGTTTGTTCTATGAGGGAGTTTCGACTGTTCATGGTGGTTTCATGGAATTGAGTTTTTAGAAAAAATATTATTTTGCAACCTGTCGATGCATTAAACAATGTTTCAATGACGGTGAGCTTAGTTGGACTTATAGTGGAGCTAGTGAAGTGTACTGTCATCAAGATGGTGTGTACTGTGTACTGTATATTATTTGCCTTATTATTTTTATGATCTCCTATCATGACCCATTTCAGGTCTCCACGCTGACTGATGGTATACGAAACAGATCCCATAATCTACTAAATAAAACATAATGTAGTATTCTATAGCATGGGTTCCCAAACTTTTCAGCCCGCGACCCCAAAATAATGCGGAAATTGACTCGCGACCCCACCTAAATCTGGAGGTCATTTATACACATAAACTTGCACGTTCGGTGCGCATTTGTAATGTATTATAATGGTAAAATGTTCCATTTGTAATCCTTTTTAGATTGTATTTCATCCATTCTGTTGAATTTAAAGTATTTTTATTTTTTATTTTTATTTTTTATGACCCAAAATAATTTCGCGACCCCACCGTCAGTCTCCCGCGACCCCAACTTTGGGAACCCCTGTTCTATAGTACTTCACAACTATAGAGAGATAGAGAGATAGAGAGAGAGAGAGAGAGAGAGAGAGAGAGAGCACTACATTATATTGTGTTATTATTTTATTGAAGAATGTGGACCACAATTTTACAGTACCAGTTTATTTCTAATATTTCATACAAGTACAGAAACAACAACAACAACAACAACAAAAACAACAACAAAAACAACAACAAAATATACACCGAACTAGGAAACTAGTTGTAAGACAATAAGGGATATATAGAACCTGTGACGATCCTCTTCACTTTGTGTCACCCCACCTACACTTCATTCCATCTCATTTCCCAGTGTGTTTTAAGAACGTTCTCCTGGGGAGATGCATTCAGCGTGGGTGGGCCCTGCTGTGCTTTGTGGACATGAGTAGTGGATTAGTTTGGGAAGGTGGAAGTCACATAACCAGGATGAGTCCATGGGGAGAATAAACAGGATTCTGGATTCAGTGAATTTAGCCTTTTCAATTCAATGTCTTTATTTTCTTTTTCAAGAATTTCAATAAGTTAGAAACAGTAATACTTTGAAAGGTACATTGACTTCACTTTCAAAACATTCCACAAACTTTCACACCTTTTTTTTTCTGTTTTCCATTTAATTACCATTTTCCCATTTTTTTGTTCAAGTAAAAGTGTATAAAGCGCATACATGCATTAACTCTTTCAGCTTTTTATTTTGTCAGTTTGCAAATGTAGCTATTAAACACACTAACATCTACACCTATACTGTAACATCTAACATCTCAATCACATTCCTTCTTCATCTACAATTTGAATAGTTCTAGGTTTAGCCTATATGACAGACAAACAAATATCTCCCCCAACAAACAACAGTGAGATGAACCAAGCCCTGTCCTCCACCAGAAAAGTTAGACAAGCTGGCGGATATGGTACACCTCAAAAGACAGTATTTAGCCTATAGCCCGATGCCCCATTATGCCGCCTTCAGCTCAAGGAGGTTTGCGTTTAGTTCCTGACCTTCTTGTAGAAGACGGCAGCGATGCACAGGGCAACAATGCACACGAAGGCTAAAACACCTACAGCAACACCAAGCCCTGTAGACGATCTTGCATCATGGGTTTGCATCAGTGGGGATGATTGTGCGTGGCTGTTTTCCGTTTGGGTGACGATCTCCGGGGAGGTGAGGGTGTGCACGTGGGACAAGTCGGTCTCCTCTGTGGCTCTTCTTCTTCTCCTGTTGGTGTTGGTGTTGCATTGCATGAAGGTGCTGCAGGTGGCGACCTCGCATAGCCGGGTGATGCAGTGCAGGTAGTAGGTGGAGACGGTCTCGTTCTGCTGCTCCATGAAGCGGAAAGCCGGGAAGGAGAAGCGGGCACTCTGGCTCAAGCCGTTATTGATCATGGTGGTGAGCTGGTCAGTCTCGCAGGGCACGAACAGGTTGAAGAAGCTGGAGTTGCTAGGAAGCGGGGAGATTGAGGCGTAGCACCGGTCCAGGAGCACGTGGTACTGGCCCGTCAAGTTGGTGGCCTTCACCTCTACGAAGATGTCGGTCCTCAGCTCGATTCCATCCTCTGGTATCACCATGGGCCTGTTGTACCCCTCATCGCTGAACAGTTCCAGGCGCAGGGTGCTGATGAAGCTGCCATTGTTGTCCTTCAATGCGATAGAGGAGGCTGACACATCGATCTGGGTGTTGTTGATCAGGTACTCTAAGGGGTAGGCGCAGGAGTAATAGTATTTCAGCTCTGCATTGTAGGTGATTGTCCCTGTGGTGGGATCAGAGGATCGCACAATGCCACTGACGTTGACTGTCTGGATGTTGGAGAAGTCTGAGAACACCCCCGTGCCGGCAGCGCTGGTGGTCCTGAAGACACTTCCACAGGCATGGGTAGTGTTCAAGGGGAAGTTGAAACGCACCACGGGTGGAGTGACAGATGTGTCCAGGGTTCCCCTGCAGGCTGGGTCCATCATATGGTTAACGATCATCAGTGACTCGTTGTAGCCGGTGTAGACGACGGGGCAGGCTTGGATTGTCAGACTTATGGCGTTGGTGCCACACGTCACCGCGATGTCACTGACATCTGGTCGCCTCGCTTCTCCCATTCCATTGCAGTCACTAGTTGTCAGCTGACTACTTCTGCCTATGATGGTGGCAACGATGAAAAGAATGGGAAAATTCATCTTGGCTCAAAAGCTGGCTAGGCTTTCCGCTCAGGATACCTCAACTTAGCTACTGCTAGTGTCTTCACTGCTCTGCTGACGAATGTTGTTTGATGCTGATGATGGGTGAACAGGGGCTTTTATAGTGAGTCTGTTTACTGGGATTGGCTCAAAACAAGGTCAAAGCACACAGCTATATGTTAACAATTGCATTGTATTTTAAGGAGAAGGGTTGTAGTGTGGACCGTACCCTGAGGGCAACAACCTGAAATCTGAAGCATTGTCTTCAGAAAGTGGAACAATGTTCCCTTGTTCTTTTGGCTCTGCCTTACAATATAGATTTCTATGACCTGGGTATTACTAAGGCTTCATGAAGTAAGTTAACATAACCCTGTATCTAATGAATTCCTTAAGAACAATGCGTCACACAGGGGTTTTCAATGCAGATGGAGACCTAGCAGTGCCTTTTTACAGAGAAATGACCCAGTTTGGATCATCTGTAGCGGACATTGACCCACTAGATTATTGAACTGTTATAGTTAGTTCTATTAACATTCAATTGATATTTACATGTATATAGAGGGGCAAGTCATTATTCAATTTGCAGATTAAATAATACATTTTGTCATTTTCATTTTGACACTATCGAGAAAAGAAGAGGAATATTTGTTGTGCTCTTGTTGAAATTCAATGCGGTAGAATAAGACAAAAAGAGCACACAGTGAGCGTTTCAATGCAGGCATCCAAATCCAGGATAGTGGCTTCATCCTCCAGGTTAATTCAACCACATTAATGAAACTCTTACACGGTTCGGCAGTCTGTTGTGCCTGGTGGCCTTTTCGCACAGAACAATAGCAAACAGCTGTGTGATAAATTAAAGCAATGCATAATTATTTTATTTGCATATTGAACATTTGCATATTTATATTTTTTATGTTTTGTCATTGTCTGGAAATAGTAAGTGGACAGTATTTCTGTACTTCACATTGACCCATTCTTTCATGCGCATACTGCAGGGATAATCACATTCACACACCGATGGGGGAGGCAACCATGCAAGGCACCAACCAAGGACAACTGAGGACATTTTCTATTTTACATTATGTTAGATTTGTAAGTACAAAGTATCATTTCAGTTAATTTCTGTTTTTCATTAATATCTATAGTTTAAAGTTTTTTTTGTTTGGTTTAGTTTTTTACACCTATAGTTTTAGTTTTTAGTTTATTTATAATAGCCATGCCCACATACAGTATCGTGTAACTCTGGGAGTGTACAAAAGGAACCCACGGTACAAGGGTCAATTTTTTTTTCTCAACTAACACCAAGCATGTTCTTTGTTTACAGTATATAATACTGTATGCCTGTTCATGGCATGCCATGTTACTGTATAGGTATGTACGTATGTATTTACGTAGGTACAACATATTAGGTAAATTCCCCGTTCATAGGAGGGAGTCAGGATGGGTTATGGTCCTGTTACTGTATTAGTGTCACTTTGGGAGGTGCATGGTAGTGTCATGTTGTCATGCATCGTATGTTGGTCAGCCATTGTTGCACGTTTCTATGTTCAGAAACGTGCAATAAAAGGTTGTATTTTGAGAGGAAACTCAATCTAGACCCTGACAGCTGAGACCAGGTGTTACACTTACTTAATCGTGACGGACACAGGCCAGATATGTCTTAATGGAGAACCATTGTGTGACCTAGCATGTGACACACAAGTCACATGTAATGAGTCCAATACATGATAGTTTCAAATCAGAACAAATGGACAGTTTCATGTGTTATCCACCATTTGGGGAAAAACAATTAATAGACTCTCTTACAAAAGTAAATGACCACTAAGTTATGCACGCACGCACGCACGCACGCGCGCACGCACGCACGCACGCGCGCACACGCACACGCACACGCACACGCACACACACACACACTAATTCTCTCTGTCTCTCTCTCTCTCTCCAGTCCATTTCTTTGTTCTTCAGCACAGATTTGAACTTGCAAGCTGATATGTTTTAAATCATATCAGCTGCACCTACTTATCCATCAATTGTTCAGTTTTGGAAGGATCGTGGATTGTTTTTATTTAGTTGCTTATGTTGAAGTTGCTTTTGTGGACAGCTTCATCATACATGATCACACAAGTCTTTTCTGTATCTTCATATATATCCTTCACACATTAAACATTGTAATTTGCATATAGTATAAACTTTGTTGGCAATCACAGTTTTTGCACCTTTGCAGTGGTTGCATCATCTTGTCTTTAAATCTTTGTCTGTCCCAGTGCCACTCGCAGGTGCACGCGCACACGCACACGCACACGCACATGCACACACACACACACACACACACACACACACACACCCACACACACACATGATTTGCGGTGCATTGATCAGCGTGTTCAGGTTCTGGTACCCAGCATTAGCTGTTTTATTGAGTGGGTGAAATAGGCTCTCCCTCCCTCCATCACCCTCTCACTATCTTCCTCTCCCTCTCTCCCATAATGTAGCTCAATGGTTCCCCCGAGGACCCTGAGGGTTCCTTGAGGGGGTTCCAAATGGACCTTTTCAGGTCTGTGACTCTGAACCAAATGGACCCTTATCCTTATAAGGGTCCATTTGGTTCAGAGTTACAGAGACCAAGAGTTGGTGGAGAGATTGACCTGCAGTGCACACATTTAAGCGGTGGCTACAGTATATAAGTGTGGCATCCTCAGGTCCATTGCCCTTTGCCATAGGCACTGTTCTTAACTGGTTCACGTCTTACCTCACAGGTAATTTGTTGTTGACCTCGATGAACACACACTGAGAATTATGACACCAACGGTAATACCACAACAAGGCTTAGGTCCAGTGGTTTTCTGTATACTATATGCTGCCCCTTGGCAGTGTCATCAGGAGACATGGCATCAATTTCCAGTCGTGTTGATGCCATGTTGCTGTGTCTCCTGATGACGCAAGCCCCCATTGATGCCCTCCATGAGTTTATTTGAGACATTTGCTTGGACCAGAACAAAACAAGAGGCACAGAGAGAGAAACTGATCTCTAAATTTAAGTCACTGGCACTCAGTTCAAAGCACCAGGCTAAAAGGCAGGTTTGAGTGGCGTCTTGAATATTCAGATTGTTAGAACAGTTCATGATGCCAAGGATGAATGCACCAGCTTTTGCGGTTTGAGTGAGTTTGGGAGGTTGGGGATTGAATCCCTGGGCAGAGTCATGCCAAAGTTGTTTAGCACTCAGCATTAACGGTTGGATTAAGGGTAAATCCTAGCATCATGTCCTGGGCGTGTACCTGTACATCAAAGCTACAGAAACAGGAGATATGCTCCTGACCTATTAGAACCATTGGTTCCCAAGGATGAATGACACCCTCATGTCAATGTCACAAGACGCTCCTTACACAGTGTTGCCAGGTATGCTTATTATAATTTCCCCCCAAGATTGTATTTGAAAATAGCAGATCTACAAGCTCACAACGTGTCGCATCGCGACGCGTTGTGAGCTTGTAGATCTGCTATTTTCAAATAGCTGATGTATGTATGTTTAAAGTGCTCATGTGGCCCATAGTCACTTCTTTTGGGCTTGTTTTCCTAGACCTGTTGCTTGTTTCTCTCACAGAATCTGGCAACACTGTCCTTACACTACACAGCCTAGTACACATGATAATAAAGACAGTAAGGCCTTACCTAACAGTGAAAAGAATAAATTATTCAACACTATCATTAATTAAAGTTGCACATTGTCAGCTGAATATTGCTGACACACCCACATCAGGTCCACGGCGATGGTTTCGGCTCCCATTACTTGGGAATCCTTTAAATGATGGGAGATTTAGTTAATGCCTGCATGGGACTTAGACAAAACACTGTGTTGAGTCGATGTCAGTCAAGTGCGTCAGCTTACCGCCCTCAAACGAGAGACCTTAGTCATGCTGAGATATGCAACGATGAATAAGTAGCTGAGCAATGATCGTTATTTAAAATGGATACCGTATATTGTGTTTCTGGAATACTGTGGAGTCATATGCTACACCAGAAGAAAAAAAACTGGAAGTGAAACGAGGATGGATGCAGACATGAGATTACACTGGATCAGCAGCTAATTAAATGATCAAATTTCTATATGTAAAGGCTAACACATTTCTGTACAGTGTACACTTGTGTACACTGTACACTTGAGGAGTACACTAAGTATCGGTCTCCTACTCACCTTTCTTTTCTTTCTTTTTCCTTTATTTATTCAGGGAAGCCCATTGAGAGCAAGCTCTCTTTTTCAAGGACACCCTGACAACAGCATATAAAGCACATACATAATGAAAAACAATAACAAGCATTGAATCACGTTGCAATGTCACAGATGCAAATACATATAGTGTTACATGAAACAGGTGCAGTCACTATGTAGTGTGTCCTCAAGAAGCACCCTAAATGTCTCTATTGAGAACAATCGCACCAGTTTCAGAGAGTCCTGAAGTTTGTTTCATTCGTGCGGAGCATGATAAATGAAAGCAGTCTTTCCTTGTTCACTGCTCTTACGTGGACTGGTATATCTAATGTGTGTTTGTGAACGTGTTGAATGTCCAGTAACATTTGGTTCTAAAAGCGAGGATAGGTTATAGGTACAAAGGAAGCTACCACATAAGGCCAACCCACTTTATCATATAAAATACAGTGATGGGTGAGGTAATCATCGCCAGTAATAAAACGTAGGGCACTGTGGTAGACTGCTTCAAGAGGCCTCAGTGTGGAGAGTAAAGCATGCATGATACAGCACATCACCATAGTCAAAAACATTGAAAGAAAGATTGAATAATAGTCGTTCTGCAGGAAAAAAAAAAACAGGACCTGTTTCTGTAGAGGAAACCAATCTTTGTTTTGGTTAGGTTTTCCACATGAACCTTAAATGAGAGCTTGGCATCTAGCCAAATGCCCAGGTATTTATAAGATGTAACCAGCTCAATTTGTTCACCTTTAAGAGTGTAAATACCAGTAGAGGGATTTATGTTTGGAGACCTAGTAAATACCATGCATTTTGTTTTGTTGGAGTTCAAAACAAGCTTAAGGTTAATTAGAGCCCATTGAAACCTATTGAAGGCAGTCTGCAAATTTGCAGTGGCCACTTCAAGCGTTGGGCCAATACCTGCCACCTACTGTACATAAGAAAAAAAGTCTTCCTCACTTGCATAGTAAAACAAAACAAAACAATCTCAGGATCCACTTAGGAACGGTGTGGATCCAATATTATAACTATGACGTATCCTATATTACAATTGGCTTAAGGGAGGACCGGCTGGCCGGCGAACCTCTGACTTCACTCTGACTCAGACATAACCATAAACAAACCACATACGCCCTTATACAATTTACGATTTAGGCATTTGGCAGACACTCTTAATCCAGAGCGATTTACAGTAAGCAAGGTAAACACGAGGTAATACATAAAATGCATAGAAATAGTAATCTAGGATCATAGGTAAACCAAGAACCTATCATCAGTCTAAACAGTATAATATCAAAAAATGTATAATCTGTGAAACTATACACACTGTAGGATGCCAGGTCTACAAATGAATCTGGCATCTGTGTACATAACATAACATCTAAATTACATTTTAGCCTTTGCATAAGCCTGAAAGGTTGTCAAGGGCTAAAGTGGAGTCTGAAGAGGTGAGTCTTCAGATTACAGCGGAAGATTGGGAGTGAGTCTGCAGTTTTAACTGTAATGGGGAGTTCGTTCCACAGTTTGGGAGCCAGAAGGGAGAAGGGTCTGGGACGTGTGGAGCGTTGTCCCGGATGTTTTAGGGAGTTAGACTTATATAGAGTTAGGCTTATATATAGGCAGGACCAGGGCCACGTCACTCGGACTCAGGCAGAACCATAAACAAACCCTATATGCCCATATATAGGCATGTCACTATAACTCAGACATAACCATAAACAAACCTGATATGCCCATATATAGGCATGTATGGAGATCCCGTTGTCCAGAGCCACTGATCCAACCGCTATGCACATACTGTAATATGGTGATGTGCATACTGTATACGAGACTGACGACTTCAAACTCGGCGCGCATCGGCAAGGACTCGAGGCAGTGCAGTGCCTCGAGTCGTTTGGATATGTGGTCGTCCAGAACCGCCGATCCAACCAATAGGCCCATATATGGACATGCCAATATACAGGGTATGGGCACATACTAATGACATCGGGGATCTCCATATATGGGCTTAAAAGGGACAGAGGTAGACCGACAGATACAGAGATCTCCATAATATGGGCAAAAAAAGGGACACCGACAGACGGGCCGGTCAACGGGTACTCTAATAAAGCCCCCAACATATCGGTCGGATGGGCATAAAGTAGGTGTGAGGAGTGAGGACTGCATAGCGGCCCGAACCTCTAGTGACTCAAAATTTGAAAACGTCTCACCTCACAAACTTTATTCCGGTCCATTTAGTAAAACATGGTGCCAGGGGTTCCATTGTGCCTCCCATGTGAGGCATAATGGATAGAGGGCACTGACAGGGTTGTCAACCTCCATTCCCATCTATACAGTACCGAAAACCTTTGTACTTCTGCTACTGTTTGCGTTCATTGTTTGTTGTAATGTTGAGAAAGGTCAAGTTCCCCTCTGAGTAATATGACCATCTCTCTCTGCTTAAAATATTTCACTTCATCTTGGCCCATTTCTAGAAGTAGGCCATCATGTTCAGCCTTTTTGCTCTAGAGTTCACTTAAAGACTATTAGGAGGAAGGTGATCTATGCCACTAGTGTCACATGACAATAATTATGTCAACCCTGTTTTTAGTGGCACCAAAAATTTGACATGCAGGCACGCCTACCTAGTCCCTGTCCTGTCGCTTGGTATTCCGGTGACATACTGCATATTCCATCAATAGCAAACATTTCTGTGACGTGTTTGATATAGATTCTTGTTACCTATGTTTGATCACACCAAGAGCTCTGATGCAATGTATTTTAATCTTCTTTTTGAAGTTAAGGAATTTCTGTTTACTTAACACTGGTCATTTCAGATGCTGTATGTTTGGTAAAGATAGACCATTTGGTGGTACAGTATGTTACATAGTTATACGGTTTGCTGGTATTTGTAAGACTTTGTAGGGTTTGGACTAGATTTGGTGCATTTGGCTGGCACATTGGTTGCATAGTATAGTATCTGACATTGTGTGGTACCCAGAACAGTATCTCCAAACCCAGCTATGGTAAACAGAGTTCAAAATATGAATTTTCTGTATCCTCCACCAAGACCTGAGCATTCTAACAAAATAACTGTTGCTATTTAAGGGTGAGGCGGAATGGCCCTCTTTAATACCCTTGCCTGAGGTGTGGGGGGCACGTCCTAAATGGATTCGACAGATGCAGGCCTTGAAGATAGTAGGAGCAAAACTATTTTGAAAATGCCTTTGAAAATTCATACATTGTAATAAATCTTCTTTACCTCACTTGGATTTTGTAAAATAAAACTAGTTGCTTCCTAAATATATATATATGGGAGAAACAGCCTTATCTTTATCAGTAACTATTTTGACCCATTCTAAAAACGGCTTCTAAATCCTGACCTAAGTTTTCTGAAAAACTTTAAATATTTATTCAAAAATTAAAAAAAAATGTATGTTGCTATATACTGTACATAGCAACAACAGCCCCAAGAGGGGTTCCCGGATTGAAAGGTATAGTTACATATAGGGGTTCCTGGGTCTAATTGGGTTTTTAATCAAACTGTTTCATTAGAGTTGGAGTTGCATTAGAATGTTATTGAAATAAATGATGGATGAACGTACTTCTCTGGGTAGGCTAGAATATCTGTCTAATCCGTTCACAAGATCAAGCCTGATCCATCTCCCATATCCACTGGATTCTCAGAGAAAGGACATACCATAATCGTTCACAAAACGTATCAATGTATTTATCCCCAAACTCTGCTGCAAGGTCAAGTTTATATCAAGTTAACCAGCCCGGTTGCAGGTTAGTTTCAGGGCATACATGCCTATAGTAATTTTATTATTTTCGGAACAACACTCATCCATCCAGTAAATCACAATTCACTACGAAATGTGCCATTTTGAAACAATTACTGGTGCAGTAATGCTGATGCAATGCAGTCACAGGTGTGTGTATTTATGTGAGTATTTTACAAGGCATTGAATGCAGCTCTAACAATCTATCTGTTTTATAACCTCCATTCTGGAACAGAACCCAGACATCCTAGGGGCTTAACCTAAGTCCCCCAAAATGCACACCTTATCTTGTCCCACCACCATCCCTCACAACTCACCCAGACACACGCACGGCGCACGCACGTTGTTTTTATTTAGTTTGTTAATATTTAATTGGCTTTTGGGGACAGCTTCATTATACCTGTATATGATCACAATTATTTTCTTTTTCTCAGTGCATATTTTCATTTCACAGTATATCATTCACACATTAAACATTGTCGTTCGTATATATACAGTACTATAAACTTTGATAAAATTCCTTTATAGTGTTTGCATCATCTTGTCTGTCCCAGTGCTGCTTGCTCAGCAATTTGAGCTGAATAAGTAAGGTGCTATAGTAATAAAGGTTATTATTAGTATTAGCGTTATACTGTACATTAATATCAGTCTGTCTTAAGGACAGGGAAGGGTGTGTAGGTATGAGAATTAAGTGTTTTATTAGGCCAGTGTGTCGACTAGAAACACAAGCTGTAGCCACTATGTCAGAGACACAAAGGTTCCATGCGACAAACACAATAGCCGGTGCCCTTCAATAGTATATTGGTTTTGGATGATAGCCTGTGGAGCCAAACGTGCGTGCCGCTTGCTGGCATGGGATCAGGTCCCCTGGGTGCTGCTCACTGCTGTAGCTCCATTTCAGCCTTCCTACTGTACTTACTCTCTGACTCATGCCATAATCATACACATAATTGGTTTAGCCACAACAGAAGGTAAAGAGCGATATAAAGTGATTACAGTGCGGCGGCATTGATGACTATGACAGAACGTCTACTGTACTGACCTTCTGCCCTGAAGGTGCTATCTTCTCCCGTTGTCAAGTTAAGAGCAATGCCAGTGAATGAATGTTTGTTTGGGTTTACGATCATTAGACCAGCGGGTTTCCAACTTTTTTGTGCCCATGGCCAAAGGGAAAGTCAAAATCTCAAGGCACACCTGTATTCATATCTGTGCAATATAGCCTCTACGTAACATGTGTTATCACTCTTAAAACTCCAAATAAACCACTTAAAGGTAGGGTAAGTGATTTTCTTTGGTTAAAATAAGTGTTAAATAGCTCTATATTCTGATAGTACTCATTGCTAGTGTTTGTTCAGTAACAGGAGTCTCCTTGTCTCTCCACCTCTTTATTAAACAGAAAATGCATTTTCGTTTCAGTTTCAGTTTAATTTCCAATTTTATCCAATCAGGATAGAGAACTCAATCAGGATACAGATTAAACAAGTGAAATTGGAAGTGACGACACTAAGAAATGAGCAGACAAAATTGGAACTGGAACACTATACAAATTAAGCTTAAAATGGGTACTTTCTCCTGATTGGCTGAGATTTTGACACCTACCGGAAAATGTATTTTCTGTTTATTAAAGAGCTGGAGAGACAGGGAGACATCTGTTACTGAAAAAACACTCTATAGAAATGATTACTATCAGAATATAGTGTTTTAACCTTTTAACAAAATACTTTTTGTTTTAACCAAAAAATATCACTTACCCTTTCAGACTTGCACTCATACTAATGTTCTTATTTCTTTTTGGCTCACAGTCAAGTATTGATATAGTAATACAAATGTTGTACAGTTGTATACAGTTAGTTGCTACTGAGCGGGAGAAGAAAAAAACTGTGTGAAATCCACCGGCATGAGTAGCAACCAACTGTACATATTGCAATAATAATGAGTGGCTGTCTCAAAATCCCTAAGGGACACCTGGACTTGTCTCACGGCACAGCGGTATGCCTCTCGAGTCTCGACACACCATTTGAGAACCACTTCACTTCAGAACTGAATGCATGACAGCTGCACAGTATAAATGGTGTAGATGACAGAAGACTGAAGAAGTCTATATACAGTGTCCTTTGGGTTCAAGTTTTCTGTCACCATGATGGATTTAAGTCGCAGAGGAGTGAAATTTCTGAGATTGATGCGGTTCCATTGAGAAGTTATTTGGGTGTGTTTCAGAGTGAAAATAATAATATATAATGTGAAATAAGAAGATGTAGGCCATCATGAACGGCCTTGTTGCGCTAGAGTTCACTTAAAGAGTATTAGTAGTGTAGTGTAGGGTATACAGGGAGTGGGACCCAAATGCAGAGAGCAGGTGACAATACAGGACAGCAGGTGACAGCGGTGCTCACAACCTAACAACTCTGGAAACCTATACTATGACAGGTGGAGGCCAGAGAATGAGTAGGATTTACACCAGATAACACCAGAGACAAGAGTCACGAGACTTAACATAAACTTACTCTTGACAATGACACCAGCAGGACTAGATAATGTGTACAAACAGCTTAAGGATTCCCAGGACACCTGGGTAGATTACAACAAGAGACAACACAGACTAACAAAGAACTACAAAACCTATACAGTGAACATATACTGAACATAGAGCTGTGGATACTAGACGGTAACAATACATAACTAACATGAACACAGATTAAGCTGGGAAACGTGACTAAACATTAGACCAAACAGGGAAATGAGAGAGAGAGAGGGAGAGCGCTTGGTTTTTGTAAACATTCTGGACAATGAAATTGGTTCTCTTCTACCCACCCTCTCTCTCTGACACACATATGAACACAAGTAGAGGGTGTACATTTTTTAAATACATCTGTACAGGATTTGACATTGTAGAAAGTGGATGAAAATATCCCTTGGCGTACGTTAAAATAAGAAAACATAATATTAAGGGTGAGGGTAAACACATTCCAGCATTCCATCGGCCATAACGTGATAAAGATTCTATAGGATAGTCTCGTGAAAATGTGTAAAACAACACCAGGCCACTTCCAGGCTGTGTGTGCCGGTCCTTTTGTGCCCCCCCCCCAACACACACATGTAGAGATGATGGCGGACCAAGTATGAACATAGAAGGCAAATTAAATATGGTTTCCAGTTCATAACCAAGTGGACCCTCATCGCAAAGACCCCCCCCTCCCCCTTTGGACGCAGAGCTCTAAAGCATCCTGTATGTTTTGAGATAAAGGGAAGCTTTTATTGTCCAATGGAATGTCGTCAGAGACTTGCTTTCTCTCTCTCTCTCTCTGCCTTGCTAGCAGATAAGAGAATTGGGACTTTTACGACATGTTGGAATGTCGTCACCAAGCACAGTGACACACTAACTGAGCACAAGACAATGAGCAAACAAGCGAATGTGAATAAACTGTGTCATGTTTTGTCACTTTAAAATATATAATTATTGTCCTGGACTAGGACTACAACAAAAATATGAACTTTGGTGTTTCTAAATGTGATGCTTTTCTGGTAAATTAGACTTCAATGTTTAACTGCTTGCTGTTTTACATAATGCCGTCATGTTTAATATCTAGGCAATTCTTAATTCATTGGGATTCCAAATATCCGGTCAAATGTATTAGTAGAAGGGCCTCAAGATAGTTAGCAGATAAGTTTAGTTTTTCATAATAGTAAGGAAGGTTGCCACACACAGCCGCCTTCAACACGCCCCCAATGGGCCCAGAAGGAGGAAGACCCCTCCTTCCAACTATAAAGAGGACTGGTCACCCAGTTCTCTCTCTCTCTTCCACCGTGCTCTCGATGACCAGGGGGTCGACTCATCCCTGAGTCCCTTCTTTCTGCTCTCTCCGGGGTGCCAAATCCCCCCACGCCTCTCTCCTGACGACAACGCAACAACAGAAGGTCGACGAGAAGTCCCTTCCCCCTCTCCACACGGGTGACACCCTGTTCTACACTACTGCACAGACACTAGCTATCCATGCTAGCCAACGCCTCAGGTCCACCCCACGAGAAGAACCACGGGCCTACGTCCAGCCAAAGCCAGATGCCTGCTCCTGCTCCTGCTCCTGCTGAAAAGCTGCTCCGCTCCTTCTAACACGTGGGCCAAAAGCCACACATCCTGTCTCCTCAATCCGAGTTGAGTGGAGACTGAGGACGCTCTCCAGCCAAAGCCAGATGCTCCTAGATGACAACTGCCTGGACACTAGCTAAACCTGCTAGCCACAGCCTCATGGTCTCTCCACCAGAGACCAAAGAATCATCTTCGCCCCTCCCCCAATGGACAGGCGAGCATAATGCATTTCACATGTGGGGTGGCAACTGAGTGTAGTTTTGAGGGCAGATTAGCTATTTTTGATCATTGATCTTTCTCTTTTCGTTATGACTTTAATCCCTTCTTCTCCTTTAGTATATTAAAATGTGGCCATTCGATCTGATTAGATTGTAGATCTGTTATGTTGTATATTGTTGAGATTTTAACCGGTTTCATCACCTTATGAAGTATTGATCTATTGTTCTTTTCCCCATTTCATTGGTTGTTTTATTATCCTAGGATTTATCTTAATAAACACATTATTTTGATATAAAAGGAAGTCCTTTTCCATGATTTCAAAGCAAATATTTCCAATCATTCCCTAACCAGAACCCATGCATCATACTGTGTCAAAGATTCTTGCGTAGCCCTTTTCATGGTTGTGTTGAGGTGCAAATTAATCCCTTAATTTGCACAATTCCTTAATTTTTGGTGAAAATTCATATTTTGATTTTTCAGAAAATATTTTCAATATTTTCATAATTATCATTATTATTTCCCATAATTATTACCCCATGTCCGCTACATAAAGTGGTGCCCCGTTGTGAGGCACAGTCCCTGATGTCTGGTTAGAGAATAATTGGAGAATTTGGAAATCTTGGAAAAATTGCCAGAGAAAATCTTTTCTTTAAAATAGGTCTCGCTCCTAAACATCTAAATTCCTGTGGTGATAAGAGAACAAAGGGCACTTTAACCGTGCCCCTTCTCTCCACCCCCACAGATATTTAGAGAACTCATGCTGGCGTCATCTAGTGGCCAACTTGCAGAATAATCTGAAGCTCGTGAGTTAGGGGTCTTGCGGAATCATCAAGCCTGTTGGAATAGCGATCTGACAAAGAGCTAAATTTAAGTCCATGGAGTCTCCCTCCGTGTGTATACCCTAGTGGCGTGAACAAATCCGTTACTAGAATAGTAATGTCAAATATCCTACATTTGATACATTGATTAATATATCTGCATTGAATTTAGTTTGATATTGTAATTACTGGATGCCCCTCTCCATTGTTGAGGAAGTTTGAAATACAGCATTCTTCACTTCCTGTAGAGTAAAAACAAAATTAACTAACTAATCCTTAGTGTAACCAAGAACTACCAATAATTAAACTGCTAAAGTTGGTAGGTAGAAGTGAGACTGTGTCACACTTATTTTTTTTTACTGGATACAAGCAGACTTGTGCACCAGTTGTAACTTAGTGACACATAGCAGTAATTTAAACTAAATTTATAGTTTAAAGCACCTTTCCACCTAGTGTAGGAAAAGTGCAGCGGTGTGTGGGGGACATAGAACAAGACATTTTTGTTAGTGCCATAAAAGGCCTCCATTTGTCTCTAAACCCCAACACACACACATACCTAGCCCATCCCCTTTTTTGAACACCCCTTAAACAGGAACAGAAGGGGGGGGGGGGCGAGGAAGCCTGGTCCTTGTCTTGCATGTCATAAAACCACAGGCAGAGACAAACCGGCCAGTAGACCACCTTTGTTTTGTCCATACTATCAGTGTAGACACTTGTATGGTAAAGGCCATGTTATTTAAAGGTTAATACACTTTGAGTTTGGGTATAGTTTCTCGTTCTAACTCTATTCTAAGACTAACCTGTAGTATTGTACAAATTAGTTCCCCTTTTGTGAAACAAACACAATGGATCTGACAATTGCAGAGTATTTTCGGCTATAATTCCCGGAAATTTTTCAATGTTCCGGTTTCTAAAGATACTCTGCAGATTGTTCACGTTTATTCTGAGGTTTTTATAAATGGATAAAATTATTTGAATAATAAAAAATTAAAAAAAAATTAATTTTTTTGGATTAATTTTTGGAGTTTACTTCCCATAAGTGAGACTTCCCTGTCGAGTCCGACTGATTAGTCATAGAAAGAGCGAGTAACGCAACAAGATGTCTGAGCCCTCCACTCCACCCAGCTACACCGATATAATCGGGCAGTTAATAACATTGTTTACAGTGATATTGGGGTTAGTTTTAATATACGTAGATCCTTTAAAAGGGCTACGTCACGTGTTACACTCAATTGTATACACAATAAAACGTGCCTTGGAGTTTCTAACAGACAGCCTTGACCCTAAACTGCAAGACACTGTTCAATTTGACTTTGATAGAGATATGAGTCAGACTGGAGCATGTCACCTGGTTACACCTTTTAAAACAGCTAAAGGTCAAACAGACATAGAACAGACGGCTCTACAAACCAACACAATGCTGAGAACCGATTTAGGCCAGCAAAATACTCAGTTAGAAGTGGCACAACACCAAATAAAACAGCAAACTGCAATGTTGGATGCAGCCGTACAGGCCACACAACAGCACACAGCTATGCTGAATGCGGCAACAGGGTACATCACCATGCTACAGAACCTTAACATAGGATTGGAGCAAGCGAAAACGCAACAAAATGGTGAGATAACCTTAGCCAAACAGCAAATTGGTCAACTGCAAGACACTGTCATGGAACTACAACTGCTCATCGCAGAAAACTTCATGCAAAACAGTGTCAAGTTACAAATAGCACAAGACAGTGTCACTCAATTGCAGGATAGAACTGAGCTCCTCGAGAAGGGTGATTGGATCAGTGAGAATGACTTTGCTAAAAGGTTCCATGACCTCCAAGGCCAATCACAAGCACTCTCTGGTCAGCCTCACTATGATCATTACCCTGTGACAAAGCAGCAGCCTCTGGTAGATAGACCACCCATTCGAGCTGAACACTATGTCCAAGGACACGCCTCAAATGGCTTGCCCGCCATGTTACCGTCTTTCCAATCTTTTCAGAACATACCTCCGGCGGTCGGGCAACCTGCCCTCGAGCCATATGCCTGGGGTTATGCAGCATTGAATGCACCAGTACCCCTACCTCAAACCACGGGGGGGTGCGAGCCGGCACATCTGCTGAGTAATACCGACTTAGCCAAAGTTGCGAAATTCATCCCAAATTTCGACCCAAAGCCCGGTGAATCTAAAGACACACACATTTACTTAGATGATATAGATTATCACTTAGCAGAATGTGGTGTAAGTGACACAGATACCAAGGTTAAATTGATTTATCAAACCGCAAACCGCGAGGTAACTGGCTTTATCAGGCGACAGACAGACGAGGTCCGAGCAAATTGGCCCGTTCTGTGTCAAGCGATAATTGAAGAATTTGCTGACCACCGAGCTTTAGGAGGTCTCTTGTCCGCCGTGTCCGTCTGTCAACACGAAGGTGAAAAAGTTAATCTCTTTTATAACCGTTTGAGGATTGCATTTTTTGGTAACAAAAATGTCCCGGATATGGAGGAAAATGTGAATTTCAAGGATTTGTTCTTGAATAATTTACACCCTTCCATTAAAAAGCACATTCCTATTGGAATCAATTCTAAAAAGCGTGCAGCTGATTTACGCAATCTGGCACGGCAAGCTTTTGATAGAGAATGCAATGAACCTCAAAGGGCATCGCATAAAATTGTTGACGCCCAAATCGATAGTTGGCAGCCCAAGAGACAGGACGACCATGGTTTATACAGGGGGGACGACCACCAAGCTCCCTCCTGGAGATGTGCTCGGTCCTCCTCAAACGACCGCGGTCGCCCTCCCTCACGGGATAACTCTGGGACAAAACATGAGAACCCTGTTGAGTGTGTAAAACAGCTCCCAGCTGAGACCCCCAAACAATCACGACGGCAAAGAAAGGCACGCGCACACGCTGCCACACAAAATTCAAGCCCAGTCCGTGACAACAAGAATTGGAGAAGTCCTAATCGCGTTTAGCTCACCTTGATAAAAACCAAAACCACGGTGACTATTCTCAATGTATGTTTCAGATGACATCACTTCACAACAGTTCGTGTTTCATCTGTAACATCAGGGGGGTCCGGTATATATATATGTCTGTTGTTTTCGGCGTTAACAGGTTGCAATGTTTATAGACATGCAGCAAAACTGCATTGACATACAAACAAATGTATAAATGCACCCCATCAAACTGGTAAAATAGTAAAGAGTCAACAGTCAAATGTGTTCATAAAAGGTAGATCAGGTTACTCAAAATAACATGGCCTCTCCCCAAGACGCTTAACAAGTTCATTTTGTGTCTCACCTAACTAACCTCCTCAGTCATTCTATGATAATGAACACTGTCTGGTTTGTGTGCTTGAATATTTTACTAACCCTAGGTGGATTAAAAGCATGCTGCTAACAAAGTACACTGTAACTCCACCCACATTTAGTGTGATTTCCCCTCTTTATCCTACCAAAAGTGTATTACACTGATAGTGATGTATGATGGTTGCTACAAGAACCCAGTTAACAGGAACTGGACCAACTAAGACTTGTAGTGTTGTTCAGTCAATTCAGCTATATAGAAATTATTGTCTCTGCACACAGGATGTGACTAAGGGGAGGAGCAAGACACTTGTTATATAGGTTCTCAAATCTGCAGCAACTTCTTAACCTTAGCTAAAAACCATACAAACTTTAACCTGTACCTGTACCGCCACATTTCCACTCACACCATCGTGAGCAGTACACTTAGGCCCATTTCACTATAGGTAACCCAAAGCCTACCTGTGAAGACAAAACTACATATAATCGTTGTGTGCATGTTTAGGAGTTTTTCCCTTTTTGTTCTCTGATTTATAATGTTTCCTTAGGTGTTTGTGATTATCCTAAAAGCCCTCTCAGAAAATAGGAGTCAGACAGTGACTGCCAATGCCTAATAGGTAATTTTCTTTCAAACAGTCGGATCCAGTGTCACTAGATCAGCTTAATGAAAGAGTTGCCATTGACATGTGAATGCAGATGCTATGATTTCTATGTTCCTGTTGTCCTCTCACATTTTCTTTTGTGTTATCAAAGGTCGTGACGTCAACGTTCCGTTTCGTCTGACATTGATAACTAGGGGAGGTCTGTAGAGATGATGGCGGACCAAGTATGAACATAGAAGGCAAATTAAATATGGTTTCCAGTTCATAACCAAGTGGACCCTCATCGCAAAGACCCCCCCCTCCCCCTTTGGACGCAGAGCTCTAAAGCATCCTGTATGTTTTGAGATAAAGGGAAGCTTTTATTGTCCAATGGAATGTCGTCAGAGACTTGCTTTCTCTCTCTCTCTCTCTCTGCCTTGCTAGCAGATAAGAGAATTGGGACTTTTACGACATGTTGGAATGTCGTCACCAAGCACAGTGACACACTAACTGAGCACAAGACAATGAGCAAACAAGCGAATGTGAATAAACTGTGTCATGTTTTGTCACTTTAAAATATATAATTATTGTCCTGGACTAGGACTACAACAAAAATATGAACTTTGGTGTTTCTAAATGTGATGCTTTTCTGGTAAATTAGACTTCAATGTTTAACTGCTTGCTGTTTTACATAATGCCGTCATGTTTAATATCTAGGCAATTCTTAATTCATTGGGATTCCAAATATCCGGTCAAATGTATTAGTAGAAGGGCCTCAAGATAGTTAGCAGATAAGTTTAGTTTTTCATAATAGTAAGGAAGGTTGCCACACACAGCCGCCTTCAACACGCCCCCAATGGGCCCAGAAGGAGGAAGACCCCTCCTTCCAACTATAAAGAGGACTGGTCACCCAGTTCTCTCTCTCTCTTCCACCGTGCTCTCGATGACCAGGGGGTCGACTCATCCCTGAGTCCCTTCTTTCTGCTCTCTCCGGGGTGCCAAATCCCCCCACGCCTCTCTCCTGACGACAACGCAACAACAGAAGGTCGACGAGAAGTCCCTTCCCCCTCTCCACACGGGTGACACCCTGTTCTACACTACTGCACAGACACTAGCTATCCATGCTAGCCAACGCCTCAGGTCCACCCCACGAGAAGAACCACGGGCCTACGTCCAGCCAAAGCCAGATGCCTGCTCCTGCTCCTGCTCCTGCTGAAAAGCTGCTCCGCTCCTTCTAACACGTGGGCCAAAAGCCACACATCCTGTCTCCTCAATCCGAGTTGAGTGGAGACTGAGGACGCTCTCCAGCCAAAGCCAGATGCTCCTAGATGACAACTGCCTGGACACTAGCTAAACCTGCTAGCCACAGCCTCATGGTCTCTCCACCAGAGACCAAAGAATCATCTTCGCCCCTCCCCCAATGGACAGGCGAGCATAATGCATTTCACATGTGGGGTGGCAACTGAGTGTAGTTTTGAGGGCAGATTAGCTATTTTTGATCATTGATCTTTCTCTTTTCGTTATGACTTTAATCCCTTCTTCTCCTTTAGTATATTAAAATGTGGCCATTCGATCTGATTAGATTGTAGATCTGTTATGTTGTATATTGTTGAGATTTTAACCGGTTTCATCACCTTATGAAGTATTGATCTATTGTTCTTTTCCCCATTTCATTGGTTGTTTTATTATCCTAGGATTTATCTTAATAAACACATTATTTTGATATAAAAGGAAGTCCTTTTCCATGATTTCAAAGCAAATATTTCCAATCATTCCCTAACCAGAACCCATGCATCATACTGTGTCAAAGATTCTTGCGTAGCCCTTTTCATGGTTGTGTTGAGGTGCAAATTAATCCCTTAATTTGCACAATTCCTTAATTTTTGGTGAAAATTCATATTTTGATTTTTCAGAAAATATTTTCAATATTTTCATAATTATCATTATTATTTCCCATAATTATTACCCCATGTCCGCTACACACACACACACACACACACACACACACACACACACACACACACACACACACACACACACACACACACACACACACACACACACACACACACACACTTCCTCTCACATTAACTCCCTCTCTCTCATACACACACTTCCGGCCCTTCCCTACAGACCTCTTCATCGCCATTTATTAATTACACCCCCATGGCCCGTGGTGATGACATCACAGAGGAAGTGAGGGATCACGGCCTACAAATACAAGACCTCCTCAAGGTCTCCTTTTAGTCCACTCCTCCACCACCCCTTTGCCCCACCCACCCCCCTCAACCACCAACCTCCATCCCACAGTCACTCACACACACACACACACACACACACACACACACACACACACACACACACACACACACACACACACACACACACACACACACACACACACACACACACACACTGTTTCTCTCTCCAAAATAAGTTGTGGGGTGAATTTATAGGTGTGTGTGTGTGTGTGTGTGTGTGTGTGTGTGTGTGTGTGTGTGTGTGTGTGTGTGTGTGTGTGTGTGTGTGTGTGTGTGTGTGTGTGTGTGTGTGTGTGTGTGTGTGTGTGTGTGTGTGTGTGTGTGAGAGGGGGGGGGGGGGTCACCTGTTCTGTCGTTCAGTGGATAAAAGAAGGGGTACCAGCATCCTTAATTGATGGACAGGACCTTGAAGTCATCAAGAGGGTCTTCAGAGGGTCCGCACCGGTCGGTCCCCAAAAGACTCTCAACCACTTGAACCCCAACGTCCCCTATACTCTGGGGGGAACATTCTGCAAAAATGTAGAGTGATAAAAGAGCATACCAAGTACAGTTGCAACTCAAGTCTGTTTCACTAAGAATAGAGGGTTTTAAGTGGTTATCCGATGAGCAGATTGGTGCCTTGCATTCATGCACTGTTGGTGCATGAATATGTGTGAATGGATGAATGTACTGTACTGCACATTGTAAAGTGCTTTGGATGAAGGTGCTATATAAATGCACCATTTACCATGTACTAGTGACAAACACACCAGGCGACACCGACTTAATGTTCTGTCCTTTGTTGTTCATTTCAGCAGTGTCATCATTGGTCTTCAACTTCAATGGTCTTAAAATGGCTTAAATTGAACTTGCAGAAACGTCCAGTCAAAGGGAGGTGGGAGGGAATTCCGTTTCGGAACCCCTTTGTGTGAGAGGAAAATATAAGCCCATGGCTCTATTTGGGGGCAGAGGTGGTGACCTGATGGCTTTGTGTTGTGATTGGGTCTTTGGGGTTTGTTTTGTCTGTAGAGAGGTGATGACAGGCTGCCAGCTCTCCAGACAGGAGTCCAGTGTCCTGACTGGATGGGCACTCAGTAGGCTATTGGGGTTGCTCAACCTCTGGTTCCAAAGCTGCAGGTGGGTCAACAAGTTGTGACGTGGTCACAGATAAAGAGGCTGCCGGTCATCAATTTATTGGCATTAAAAATGTCATTTTGGGGGTGAACTATCCCTTTAAAGCTCCAATCTGTAAGTTTCATGTCATATACCCAAGATTTGAGCTCGGTCTCGCTTGTGGGAGACCAAACTTCTATTGCTTTTCCCCCGAGATGGAATCCCTGATTAGCCAGTATGCAGTACTGGAGATAATATTGCGATATTGTGTTTTTGAGCTTCGGGCAGTACTTCTTGTCAATGTCAACCAGCGGGGGTCCTACCCAACACCAGGGTCTAAATATCTCAATGGAGGATAATGGGAGACCACCTCTAACCACTGTAAATCTATACATTGTGTTAACATACTCTACCATGCAGATTGGTTTAAATGACGTTTAATTGATTCAAATCAATTCCGGACTGCAGCTTTAATGTGTGACACTAGTGAACAGATGTGTGACAGATCATATTTTGTCACACTGCTGTACGTGACAATGTTTTTTTATCCCAGTGCACTGACCTGTGTGTTAACTTACGGAACGTTATTGTAAGGGCACAACAATAACGTGCACCTATCCTTTTCATATTGGTGGCATATTTTGTGGCATCTTTTATCTTATTTAAACTGATCTTACTTGCGTAAGTAGGTTGTTTTAGGATTAGGGACACGGCTAGATGAACATGTTCCCATACTCTGATGAACACAGTGTACTGTAAAGCACGCACGCACACACGCAAACCACTGTGCACAATAAAATACATAATTTAAATCAGAGACAAATGGAACGGAATGGACTCATGCTGTAACTCAGACAGAGTACAAATGGAACCAAATGGAC
>NC_137618.1:12793642-12796142 GCF_963280865.1 Gymnoscopelus braueri | reverse complement strand
CCCAAAATGACCCAAAGTTTTTTTGAAAGTGAAATATCCCTTTAAGTAAAAGTATCAATACCCTGTTGTAGAAAATAGTGTGTTGAAAGTACAAGTTCGGTATTAAAAATGTACTTGAGTTAAAGTGCAAAAGTATTGGCATCAAAATGTACTTAAAAGTACCCAAAAGCAAAAGTACTCATTGGTCAGAATGTCCATTTCACAAGTTTCCGAATGTATAAAAATGCTTTTGAGTTGTGAGCTTGTAGATCGGCTATTTTCAAATAGCCTAAGTACGCATATAGGGCTGAAGTGGTTAATGCATGTTTTGCAATAATAATCCAAATCTACAAAGTAACTTTAGTAACTAAAATTGTCAAATAATTGTAGTGGAGTAGAAGTCAAAGTGTGTGTATCTGTCTTATGCTCCGTTCACACTGGTAGATACAAAAGATGCAAAGATACAAAGCTACACAGCATACAGTATTTGTGTCTTTGTATCTTTGTATCTTTGTATCTTTGTATCTTTGTAGCTGAAGTTGAAAGCAGCTCAACCTTTTTGTAGCTTTGTGGTGCTGCTGTAGCTTTTGTAGCTACAAACATGGGACGTATATCTTTGTATCTTCAGGTCGCCGGGCTTCCATTGAATTGAAGAGTTGAAAATGAATCGTATAGACTGTAGCTTCGTATACCTGCCAGTGTGAACGCAGCATTACATTCTTCACTGTATTTGCCTTCACACTATAGCTGTTAATGCATTCAATACTTTAACATGTTTCTGCCCTGGTGGTGAAACAGGTGTTTGGTTTGTACTAAATGGTGCAGCTGTGAAATGGCCTAGAACAGTGGTTTTCAACCTTTTTTCATGCCAAGGACCCCTAAATTGATATACATTTGGCCTGCGGACCCCCATTTGAAAATGTTTTGTGCCAGGAACCGCCAGAAGCAAAGATATCAGTTAATTTTCGCTTTGAAAAAATTAAAATATTCAAAGCTATGCACACTTTTTTTTCAAGGTTTTTCAAAAATAGCAGATCTACAAGCTCATAGCGCGGCACTCGGTGCCGCGCTATGAGCTTATATATCTGCTATTTTTGAATAGCCAAAGCTAAGCGGTTAAAATGATTGTGACGCTATGTTAACTAATTTCGCTGGGGACCCCCTGGTACTCCCTCAAGGACCACTGGTGGTCCCCGGACCACTGGTTGAAAACCACTGGCCTAGAAGAGGAATGAGGTATGGTAGCGTGTGTGTGTGTGTGTGTGTGTGTGTGCGTGCTCGCGCGCGCGCAAGAAAGAGAAAGTGTGAAATGTGTCTATATATTGTACCTGTATGCCAGTGAGTGTTGCCTGCAGCTCTGCTAAGATTTATGGACGTCTATGATTGTTTGTGTCTGTGTATGTGAGACAGACAGTGTGTGTGGATGGTATGAGATTACCCTGTGTGATAGCCATCCCCACGTGAGCTGGTGGTGAGTGCACACTGTGCTCGATAGACGGGCAGATAATGCTCTGAAAGCCATTGTATAAACCCTGTAAACACCATCTGACAGTGGATAAAGAGAAAGTGTGATAAGGAGGAGAAGAAAGAGAAGGCCCATGGGCCCTTCTGACAGACTGTACACAAACCCACTGTTTACAGTATAGTGTAATGCAACACTGTATGTGTGTGCATTAGGCATACAAAAGCATACTCACATACACTATTGGAACATACTGGCTCGTAAAGGACGTTTCAAGCGATTTCACTCTCACGGACACATTTCCAATCTTCCAAATAAAAAGATTTTGAATGTTTTTATTTTGCTAGAGCAAAATAAAAAATGCTTGCTCCTGTCATCTTTTCTCATCTTGACAAAGCATGTTTTATATTATCTGATGTCTTTAGTCTTGGAGGATAGACCAGGCCACCGACATACTTCAATCAGAAACACTCTCGTCTTAGTAGATTCAGTTCACCATTTATTGACACAAATGGAAACAATTAAGCTTGGCGATAAAGCTCCGCTCTTGGGAGAATATTCACTGAATTTTGTCGAAGCAGCCTGCTAAGCATATATTCAGAGAAAGCTTATACAAATCCCCATAGGGATACAATGTCAACAATAGCAGTACATTGACATATTAGTTAGAATTAGCAGATATACATGATACACAAGTATTTGAGCCTATATGCAAGACTCTAAACAACAGATATACATGATAACCACAAGTATTTGAGCCTAAGCCAGACTCTAATCAAAAGGTGGAGGCTGGGGTGGAGGAGGAGCTAGCAAAATGCATTGGTTCAGCAACCAAGAAAGACCTAGAGAATAGAAGCCGTATTTAAAGAATCCTCTTTGCTCATGCGTGAGCTGTGATTGGATAATGAGTGTGTGACGTAATGACCACTGAGCTGTGAATGGGAAATAGAATGCTGATGTTCACATCAGCTGACTGACCGCTGGTTACAGCTTTGGCGTGCACGACTTCCGTGTCCTGCATGAGCTAACGCTATGCTTCATTTGTTTTTTTGGGGGGGA
>NC_137618.1:12778642-12788642 GCF_963280865.1 Gymnoscopelus braueri | reverse complement strand
CGCCCACCTTTTGTGATGGGGAGGGGGGAATTGAAACACACACACACACACACACACACACACACACACACACACACACACACACACACACACACACACACACACACACACACACACACACACACACACACACAAATGGAGAGAGAAAGATAGGGAGAGACAGAACTAGAGGCAAGGAGACAGAGAGAACGGGGAGAGAGAAGTAGGGCAGGAAAGAGAGTGAGTGAGAAAATGTGCTTCCCTTTTGTTGGAGACTTGTTTGTGTTCTCTTAAACATTTTTGGCTCAGGTCACCCCTGTAAATAACCTTTTCATCCACGGCACCCCTGAATTACATTGTTACTTTATAGCACCTTTTGTCATTAACTCATTCACTGCCTGAATTATTGCTGGCCGCGTTTGCCCACTTCCAGAGATTTTTCATTGAAAAAAAAAAGTACTAAGTTTTAAGTTAACAAGGAAGTGGATAGGAGTCTAGATCTTCGAAAAATCATATCTCCTTGGTCTTTGGGTCAAATAAAAAAATATTTTAATTAAAATTGGCAGTATTGGTAAACAGGAATAATTACGTTTATTACGTCAGTGGCAGTGAATGAGAACGGGACGTAAATATGTAAATCTTTCCACCAAAGATACAGTATGTCACGAGGAAAACTGGAGAGAATATTTGTTTCCATTATTAGGACATACTGAAAATAACTTTTATACTTGCCGTTTAACCACTTAAACCCCAGCATTCCTATTCTGGGGGAAACATTCACCCAAAATAGCCGATCTACAAGCTTTAGATCTGCTATTTTTTGGTGAAGAGACTTTGATGTGCTGTAGGCTGAAAAATTACGCACCAAGTACAGTTTAACTCAGGTACGTTTTACTAAGTATAGAGTGGTTAAACTGAAGTGACATTGTTAAATTCCAAATATTATCAAAGTATTCTGAGGCAGCCCTTGACTTGCGTCAAGTCGCTTGCGTCAAGCACAGCGCTTTTTCTTCATTACAGGCGGACAGTGTGAGCACACCCCAAAGGGTCGTTCACGTTGAAAACTATAACTATAAAATATATTCAGTGTAACGATAGTTCATGTAGACACGGAAGGCAGAATGTTTATATTCTTCATTCACACTCCCCAGACCCCCCCATTCGCTTACAAGCTTATACAGTTGTACTCTTTTAAGTCAGTACGTTCAACCTCTTGTCATTCTCATTCGCTACAAGCCAACTCACTCACGCCCTCATACCCACAGTGCAACTCGGGCGGTTCATTTAAGCAGCTTCTGCTCTCTGTTCATTCTACATGCTTAGCTGTCATTGCAGGTTGTACAGCTGTAGGTTTTCAAATTCCCTCCACCTCCCGGGCCTCCTCCCTGTGGCATTTAGTTCATATTGTTATAGGTTGATTCTGTGTATTGTACTGTGGTTCTATGGATTGTACTATGATTCTGTGTATTGTACTGTGGTTCTATGGATTGTACTATGATATGTGGTAGTTTAATTAGGCATTGAAGGTTCAATGTTTATGTAAAACTGTATTTATGCTATGCTCTGGGGGTTTTGTGATTGAAGATCTGTGACATATTTGCACAGGGAATCTTTAATATCACAAGAGCACAGTCACACCGCCAAACTTGAATGCAATATCATTGCATATATGGTAAATGGTTAATATGGTAATGGTTAATAAATGGTAAATGGATAATTAATGGTCTGGTTATTTCTGAGCTGAAGTGTCTAAATGAAATAGTTTTAAAAATCAAGTCAAGTGGATGGCAGAGTCTGCAGTCTCTGCACCACAGCTATGACAAAGACGGTGGTGAACAATATAGTTATAGTTATCGCTCAGTGTAAACGGCCCATTAGACTCGAATTTGTACTACTGCAGCAGCTCACCAACAGAACACAAAGCACACAACACCAGACAGTTCAGACAGAAAATGTGTGCACATCTTTGAATACATATTTATATTTTTAAAGCGAACATTTTTAACTCAAGTCTTTGCTTCAACATATTTTGAGATGGGGGTCCGCAGCCAAATACATGTTATTTCGGGGGTCCTTCACAAAAATGTTTTCAAAACCACTGATATAGCTAAATAAGTTTAGAATCCCCTGAAGCAAAGATTTGAGTTACAAATGTTTGCTTGAAAAAATTATATTCAAAGATTTGCGCAAATTTTCATGATTTTCCAAAAAATTGCAGATATACAAGCTCATAGTGCAGCACTCGTTGCCGCGCTATGAGCTTGTAGATCTGCTATTTTTCAATAGCCAAATGATAAGATAATGGTTAAAGTGGTTAAAATCTAAAGTGACAGATGCTTTCCCTGTCTTAACTTAATGGGTTAATTCAACTGAATCATCAACATTCCGCATTGTTTATGTGATTCATTATTGTCCTCAAAATAAGTTACCTATGTTTTTACGTTGGTATTTTTCTTTCTTTCTGTCTTCTTCCATCTTTCTACCTGCCTCTCCCCCCTCTCTCTCCCGCCTCTCTCACTGCCTGTGTATCCTGTGCTGTCAGTGTGATTTATTTAACTTTGGAGGAACGTCGCGCCCTGAGCGTCCCTCGAGCGGCGAGGGGGGGGGGGGGGGGGGCTCCGTAAGCAGAAGGTTAGTGTGTAACGGCAGCTTCCTGGGTCAGAGGTCGCGGGGCTACCTGGATCTGGGTGCCTGGCTGTCATGTGGGACAGGAAGGGGTCACGGAGACGGCCCGAATGAGGCAGGAGACTGCAGACTCCTGTCAGGCCTGTCAGAGGAGATTGTTTAATTATTTGAATGAACAGGAAAGCAGGGACCCCCTTCCCCCCCTCCCCCCAACGCACGCACGCACGCACACACACACACACACACACACACACACACACACACACACACACACACACACACACACACACACACAACACACACACACACACACACACACACACACACACACACACACACACTCAGTGTGCGGTGTATGACAGTTGTTGAATTACCAAAAACGCTGTTTTCCCGCAGACCAATTTGGCCGCAGACCAATTTGTATGGGTCGCAAGTAAATTTGCGACCTTTTTTGGTTTCCTAAATTAAAAAAATATTATATAAATATATATATTTTTTTTTTAAGTAAATTAATTAATTAAGAACAATTAAGAACAATTCCAACATTTTCCAAAAGCATTTAATAAATAAAATGTAAAAATCTAACAATTTCCATAAAAAACCTTTAAGAAATAGTGAAAATAGTAGATCTACAAGCTCACAACGCAGAGCGAAGTATCGCTTTGTGAGCTTGTAGATCTGCTATTTTCACTAGTTTGGGTCCCGGGCAAACGTTCTCTTCTGGGTCTTGAGCTAAAATGTTTGGAAACCACTGACTTAGAATGAACAGTGAACAGTCGTTCCCACTCGCTTAAAACTGCCTGCAATTTACAGGGTATATTTGATTAATCCACCAAATGCTTCATAAAATCAATGGAGATTTGCTGGGGAAAAAAAGCGTTCTGGTGGAGAGGAAGAGAAAGCGTGTGTGTGTGTGTCTGTGCCGGGTTGAGTTGGGTCGAGATAGCATCAGATATAATGAGAGAGAGAGTCCTGCCGTGTTTACTGGGTATATGAGAGTTATAGTCAGAGAGAGAGAGAGCGTGGCAGCGAGGATTCCTGCAACCGGAACGACACTGTTCAATGAACAAAATGCTTCCTACGAGTTACGCAAGTTGGCTAAGAACTAAGAGAGAAGTGAAAAATAAACGTGCCTGGCAAGTGTTCATCCATGATGCAAGTCAAAGTAGCGTGACTCATCTCAGTACATTGTGTGCGTATAGTGGGCAGGAGAGAGATGGTCTTATGTCAGCTGATAGCTGCATGGTCAACTATCAGGGAGCGTCCTTGGTTACACATACACTTTAGACAGGATACATGCACTCTGATTTAGATCAGAGTGTGTTTTTTGTGTTTGTGCACGAGGCTATTGTGCAGAGTGTGTGCATGCATGTGTGTGTGCGTGCGTGCTTGTGTGTGTGTGTGTGTGTCAGCCAGGTTCCTGTCAGGGTCCGTGTCAGTCCTCAGATGGAAGAGCCACGCGTCAGTCCAGGGCCCGAGCCGTGAAACCATCCCTCATCAGCACATCTGGAGTCCAGCCGTGCACACTCCCTCCACAGACAGACAGACCACCTCAATCTCTCTCTCTCTCTCTCTCTCTCTCTCTCTCTCTCTCTCTCTCTCTCTCTCTCTCTCTCTCTCTCTCTCTCTCTCTCTCTCTCTCTCTGTGCCTCATGTTGTGTTTTCATCTTTAGATTGTTGGTGGAGCGCTGAGAGGGTGACAGTGGTTGTGGATGCACTGGTACGATCTGATCCCAGGTCAGCTTGGGGATCGTGTGCAGGTCTGGAGGCAGATTTTAGGAGCGATATCAGTCATGTCAGCAGATTATAAACCAGTGAAATTCTATATTTTCATTTATTTGGGCCGTGTGCAATTTTTATGCCGTGGCTCTGCAGGAGCTATATACAAAAATGGCCTCTCTGTGTCTGTCTGCCTGTCTTGTCTGTCTGAGTGTCCAGAGCTAATCTCACAAACCGCTGGATCGATCAGCGCCACATTTCTTGTGCACACTGCCAAGGGGCTTATTACATCCAGAAATGTATTTCACATATGTTACCATACTTTTTTAAATATTTAACTTGAATTTTATAATGAATGTCAATGGGGCGGCTCTGATCAGGCTGAAACCTCTGGTCTATGACATCAGACATAGACGACTGACGTCATACAGTAGATGACTGCTGTCCACATGCGTGTGACATCAGTCATCGTGTGTCATTTTCATTTCATCGCTCTAGTACGTCTTTCCTTTTTAATCATGAAAACATCCAGTCTAGACACAAGAGGGAATAACGTCATCCCTGAAAATGAATGCTCTGTTTTAGTTTAAGTTGGAAAATCAATTAAATGGAAGTGCAATGGATTATGTATACTTTAAATTGTTCACAATAGTACTAATTGCCTACAATGTGTTTCTATTGCACGTTGTATTTATTATCATTTATTCTTTTGAATAATTCCCTTTTTGTAGTTACTGGCAAACCTTTCAACGTTCCAGAAAATTTCACAACTGAGAATGAGAAATGCACAGTTTCCCATCAACACATTCCGCCTCTACGCTGAGTGAAGACGCAAGACCGGAACATTTTGCTTATAATGGGCGTCAAACTCTTTGACCTCTGCTCCGCGGAGCATGTGTCGTATGTTTAAACATGCAGACTCACGCATAACAATCGTCTGTGTTGAAGAAAACGTCAATTAAACCTGACGAAAGCTTGCCTTGCCCACGGGAGGGGGGGGGCGGGGGGGAATGGAGGGAGGGGGGGGGGACAGGGTAATGCAAAATAATGGATATATAGCCAGTAAGAAAGCTATACCACTTAAGCCCTTTATCCAAAAGCTTGTCGCTGCGTTGAATTGCGATGCGTTGTGAGCTTGTGAATCAATTTCAAATACATTTTCAACTAGAAAAGTGTGCTCCTCAGAGCACAGGTCTCCACCAGGCCAGGTTGCCTACCCATGGCCCGCAAAGGCAGTCATAGCCAATTGGAATGGGATCTGAAAAATCTGACTCACACATCTTGATCACATGACCTCAGAGATTATGTGTACTTGATTTGTGAGTTTTGGACAAAATCTGTATGAATAGAGCCATAAGAAAACGCAAAATGGCGGAAAATGTACTGTAATCTGGCATGATTACTGTTTCATGCTGTTACATGCCTATATGTTGCGTCATGATCCAGGGAATCCAGGGGATCTTTTTGTATCGTACCAGCTACGGTTTAAGAGTTATAGGCCAAAATGTGAAGCGGACAGACACGTCTTGATCACATGACTATAGAGCGTGCCAAAAATCCTGAAGGGGGCGTCAACAAGTGTCTTTTGGTAGCAGCGGACATCTTTGAGGGGTATAAACCAGGTTGACTTAACATTGCCCAAAACAAACATGTCTGCGCTACTATGCCCCCCCCCCCCCCCCCCACTATGTTTGGACAAAATATCTAGGAGTAATATAAAAAACTATTTAGCTAAATCGGCCTGCTGGTGGCGCTATAACAGGCCCATGTGAAAGGTTTAGGGCAGAGCTTCTGCTCCTGCCTCCAGGGAGTGTGCATGCAAAGTTGCACACCAATCGGTCCAACGGTGTCGGAGATTAGCTGATCACAGAAAGACGGACACACATGGACGGAGAGGGGCGAAAACATAGTCTCAGAACTTTGGCCGTCCGGCCTGGCGGAGACAAAAATCCCTGTAATATCAGAAGTACAAGCTGAGCTTGTAGATCGGCTATTCTAAAGTATTACAAAATATAGATAGATAGATAGATACTTTATTAATCCTGAAGGAAATACATTTTGTTCAACACCTCCAGTAACACATTCTTACAGATTAGAAGAAATAAGAAGTAAGATAATGGATAGTAGCAGCCCCAACTCAATCCAAGACCAGCGTGGTTGGTTTCCTGTGGGACAATGCTTAACCACTACCACTGACAGACACTGTCTATTTATATGTTCATGACAGAAAGTATCACTCACTATCGACGCACACACATGATCAGGTCACATGAGCAGGAAATCAGCGAACCTGCTTGACAGACCAACATCTATCTACCATGTTCTGACCTCTGCCACGCAATTCAACCCACATATACTGTTTGTTCGCACGCACGCATGCACGCCACGCACGCACGCACGTACGCACACACACACACACACACAGAAACACAGAAACACACTCACAGACATTCACACATACACAATGCCAGATCTCCACTCCAATATCAATCAACTCATGTGCACACACTCACACATGCACGCACGCACGCGCGCACACACACACACACACACACACACACACACACACACACACACACACACACACACACACACACACACGCACACGCATACAACCTGTGGCTGCCAGTAACAGGCTGACAGAGCTGGTTGGACTCAGTTTGAATGTGAAAGGTTACAGCCAGAGAACCCTTCAGGGAGGAAGTGTGTGAGCAGGTGAATGTCTGTGCATGTGTGTGTGTGTGTGTGTGTGTGTGTGTGTGTGTGTGTGTGTGTGTGTGTGTGTGTGTGTGTGTGTGCGTGTGCGTGTGCGTGTGTGTGTGTACTTGTATTACTATACTTGTGAGCACCAGTTGTCCCCACAAGACAGACACAGACATTGGGAGGACAATTTTCAAGGTCCTCACAAGAGAAATGGTTGTTTTATGGTTAAAAAAAAGTTTTTTGGGGGAGCTAGGCTTCCAAATAGGAAAATATAGTTAGGATTCTACATTTTGAGGTTAGGTTTAGGTTTAGTTTGGAGTTATGCCAATGTATACTTAGTTGTGTGGCAGTAGTCCTAAAATGTTGATGTCCTCACAAGAATAGAAGTACTTGTAATTATGGTGGTGGTGGTGGGGGGTCGGGGGAGGGGTGGTCTTTAATTGAACAGATAAAGTTTCACTGTGAATCCTTCACAAGGGGGGCAGTGGAAGGAACGCTATTAATCTTAGGTCTGGAAAGAGTACTAGAATAGCCTGCTCAAGTACAAGTACTTTTATTTGGCTTAAATAGGCTATTACCCAAGTAGAAGTAAGAATACTTAAGACTAGTAAAAGGGCAAATCGTTGCTGTCGGGCAGAAACCTCTTATCTCCATATTTTTAACTTTTGTAAATTAACGCACTACTTGATCATACTAGCCTACAGCATCACACAAAAAGTATCAATAGCAGATCTACAAGCTTGAAACACAGCGCAAAGCGACGAGTTTTGAGCTTGTACAGCAGATCTGCTATTCTTTTAATTTGAATCCTGCAAAGTGACCGTTTTGGACATATGAGGTTTCCACCCGACAGAGACGAAATGTAGCTCTTTTGAAGACTACCGTAAGTAGTTAGTTACTTACATTTGTTAGTTAGTTAGTTACGTAACTCACAGCCTGGACACTCAATATGCATGTATTCTGTTTGTGGACATCTTGGTGTATGTTAATTTTGTGAGTGCACTGTAAGCCCGTGCGGGCAGGGCTTCTTGTGGTGGAGGACATTATAATTAAAACATCTATCTATCTATTACTTATGTAGGCCTATTATACAACACCAACACAACACACAATCACTGGTAAAAGTATCCCTCTGTGGACCGGTCTAGTTGACCTATAGCAACAGCAAAAGATGGTGAACTATTTTGGATTGTGGAGGGCTGAAAGCAACCCAATGCAGCCAACCCATATTTTTCTAAAAATGATTTTTATGACAGTGCAGTGGTGTTGTATAAAATCAATAAAAACCAGTGGTGGAAGTACATTTACCCAAGTACTGTATTTAAGTACACTTTTGAGGTACCTTTACTTTACTTTACTTTTTTTTTTGATACATCTCAGAGGCAAATATTGTACTCCAATGCAATTATTTGTAGTGAACTTTAGTTCTGTAGATTTAGATTATTAATATATAAATCCTGCATCAATCACTTAAGCCCTATTTTATACTTTGGCCATTGGAACATAACCAATATACTTTTTTGAAGCATTTTGAATTTAAAAAATATATATATTAAAAAAGTGTTAAATGGTATAGTCTACATAATATATATGTGTGTGTGTGTGTGTGTGTGTGTGTGTGTGTGTGTGTGTGTGTGTGTGTGTGTGTGTGTGTGTGTGTGTGTGTGTGTGTGTGTGTGTGTGTGTGTGTGTGTGTGTGTGTGTGTGTGTGTGTGTGTGTGTGTGTGTGTGTGTGTGTGTGTGTGTGTGTGTGTGTATGCCTATACCTTTGTACTTTTACTCAAGTAAAACATTTAATCCAGGACTTTTACTTGAAATAGAGTATTGCTGTTTCTACTTTTACTTAAGTAAAGACATCTGAGTACATCTCTTCCAACCACTGAGTAAAACACTGGAGGTATTGCTTTATGGTGGTTATTGGCAGGGCTGTGCAGGCCAGGGCCATGGCACTCCACTATGCCTTTTGCCGCAGCACAGCCATGCCTATAACCAGTGGTGTAAAGTAACTAAGTACATTTACTCAAGTACTGTACCTAAGTACAATTTTGAGGAACTTTTACTTTACTTCACTATTTCCAATTTTCTGTACTTTTACTTCTACCCCACTACATCTCAGAGGCAAATATTGTACTTTTACAATTATTTGAAAACTTTAGTTTCTAATTACTTTGTAGATGGCCCTTTACTGTCCTTAACGTCTAGGACCTCCAAACATCCTGTCAGTCACCAGAGACAAAGTTAACCAAGCAGCTGTGGCTTCGATCTTGTCCTTAAATTTCATTCAGTTTACTTTTCAGGCATTCTCCCGTTCCTCTAAGCTCTTTTAAACCCTACACCCTAATATGTACTCCATAGTACGACGGAGAATAAATTAAGCTTAACTTTATATTAAAACAATTCTCTAAAGTTAAAAAGCTTTAATACAAGGCTTGAACTGTTCAAAACAAGCAAACTGGCATTTATCTTGATTGCCCTGATGAAGACTATTTGTGGGCTGAATCATGTTGGCATGCTTTTTAAGTGTTCTATTATGAACTAGGCTTGTATTGAAGCTTTTTAACTTCATAAAGAGTGCCCTCTTGGACTCATTTTGGACTCATTTTGATTATAGACCCCCCCCCCATATTTGATCCATATATAGCACCTTCTAACAATTCTGTCTTGAGCAGCGTAGCCCTCCTTTTTTCAATTTTTGAACGTAATTTTAGTTTGAGTTCCCAGGATGACTCGAGCCTAAATTATGCTCCGCCGCACGCCGAAATATGAATCGGAATTTACTCTTCTGTCTTCTCCCTCCCTCCCACGCTCCTCTCGGTTACCCCTAAATTTAGTCTAGGTGTTTGGGGGGTGAGCAGTCTTTTCCATTCTGTTGCCCCCTCCCCTCCCATCCCCTTCGCTCCCCCTGCAGGCATCCTGGGTCCCATCTGTCTGTGTCAGCGTGGTAGAGGGTGATTTGTCAGAACGTCGGCCTCCG
>NC_137618.1:12763642-12771142 GCF_963280865.1 Gymnoscopelus braueri | reverse complement strand
AAAACACCTCAACAGACATCCCAGTGCGTATTCCATTCCTCGTTTATGAAAGAAAGTACAAAATATCCTTAAATATAAAGATTATTAATAAGGATTATAGAAGAAATGTTTACACGTCATTTCTATTACTACGTATCTGATCTTAAATGGAGGAGAGTGGCATACTTAAATACGTAAATCAGTCGTAACGGCGGTGTATGTTGCTGGCCAAAAAAGCAGATCTACAAGCTCACAATGTGTTGCATTGCGACTCGTTGTGAGCTTGTAGATCTGCTCTATCCGGCACATGACAGTGGCGTACGACAGAGTATAAATGAAGGATAACACTGCTGGTGATTTGGATTTGTTTTCTGAAAGGGGCCACCATGCTAAAAGTGTACGCCGATGATACTGTGATCTGCGAGGCACTTTGGATCAAAGGGTTCATCAAACGCGCGTACGTGCGTGCGTGCGTGTCAGAGGTAGACGAGGTGGAAAGCAGAGACAGGGAGGTTGACGAAAGGATTGGATGAGTGGAAGGCATGAGGTTAGCAGAGAAGACGAGGCCAGGAGGACAGATGTGGTGACAACTCTGACAGTTTCAGGCCCCTTGCAGTCCTTTAGTCCTGGACCTGGTCTAATTTTAAACCCCTTCCCTAGGACTTGGGTGTGCTTTCGGAGACATCTCACCCCTATCGTCCCTGTGGTCTTTAACGTGTGCATGTAGGGGTCTCTTTGTCTATTTGTGGGTCTACAGTATGGGAGAATTAAGAGCGTGTCTGAGGGTACGCATTAGCATTTTAGTGTCTGTGTATGCGCACAACTTTTTGGTGTGTTTTGTACATATTTGTTAGGGCTGGCCAATATTGCCTTATTTTATACTTTATAAAATGGTCAAGAATAGCCAAATAGTAGATGTGAAAGCTCACAAACGGCCGTGTCACGGTCTATTTTAGGTATTTTTAACATAAAAAAAAAAAAATCTAAACTAAATTGATATGGTTATTGTTCCAATATCATCACACTGTAGATATTGAGGTATTTTGTAAAACTATTGTGATATTTGATTTTGTGTATAGCGCCCAGCCCTAATATTTGTGCATTAGCACTAAAGCATCTTTACCTACAGTATATTGTATAGATGGATGTGCGTACATATGCGCCATTGGAGGGCCTTGAGAAAGTGATTTGAGGCTGTGGTCTGGTCTCAAACAGAGGGCCCACTGTCCTTCAAGAAGCCCCTGGCATCTCAGCCTCCCACGGTCCCATCAGCCCACCTTCACGGCCCCTCGTTCCTCCCTCTCTGGAGCACTCTGCTGAGTTGAGGCCTTACATTTTGTTCCACAGATGGATATTGTGAAAATAGCAGATCTACAAGCTGATTGTGCATGTAAATTGACTATTTTCAAAAGACAATGCCTCTTTCGCAGGTAATATTTCACAATTTGGTACTAATAGTCTTATTTATTTTATTTTTGTTGACCCACAGGTTGAGAACCACTGCTCTAGAGACCCAGTGTTCACAAAGTGTGCACATGTGCCTGCCTGCACATACACATACTATGTACACACACACACACACACGCACACGCACACGCACACGCACACATCAGGGTATCTGGCTGGCATAGGACTGCCCATATTCTCTAACTGCTCTCTCTCTCGTTTTGTTCGTCTCTTCTTTCTTTCTTTCTTTCTTTCTTTCTTTCTTTCTTTTCTTTCTTTCTTTCTTTCTTTCTTTCTTTCTGTCTTTCTGTCTTTCTGTCTTTCTTTCTTTCTAGTATTTTCACTCAGTATTTCCTAACTTTCTGTCTGTCTCTCTCTCTCTCTCTCTCTTTCTCTCTGTCCGTCTCTATCTCTGGTTTCTCTCAGACGGTCTCTGTCTTTCACACTTTCTCTCACACTCGTACTGACATGTATACAAAACGCTAAGTGGGCGTTGGAGAGGCTTTGTGCGTTAAGCGGAGTGTTGAGCGCTTCCTCTTCGAGGACCCCCACCATGCCCGCCCCCCCCCCCCCCCCCCCCCCTGGCACGCCCAGAATTCACTCACCGCTTACAGTACGTTGGACAAAGCCTGGAGAGATTTAAACATTTGTTAAGATGGTTCTTAACCATTTGCTATGCGCTTCTCAGCATGTGTTCCGCGCTAGCGGCCATCTGTTGTTGCGCGTTATTTCAATCGCAAACTCCCGAGTAAGTGGAGTACATGCCAAGACGCTAATAGAGGAGAGAGAGAGAGAGAGAGAGAGAGAGAGTGTGTGTGTGTGTGTGTGTGTGTGTGTGTGTGTGTGTGTGTGTGTGTGTGTGTGTGTAAGGGGGTGGGGGGGGGACAAGACAGGCTGATGGGGTAGGACGGTCCAGGTCCCCTGAGAGGGGTCATAGCTTTGCCTGGGTCAAGTTCTCCTTCCGCTCCTTTCTCAAATTAGAGCCTCCAGTTGCTTTGGAATACCCCCCCCCCCCGCACTCCCCCCTGGATATCTCATTTGCCTTTTGTGAGCAGGGGGCTGAGGGGGCCTGCTAGTGACGAGCTGAGTGACATGAATGGATGATTTCAGGATATTTCACGATATAAGGGCTGAGATGCTGAGCCCTCCAGAGCCAACCCGTAGCCCTGATGGTTGAGGTCTGAATCCCTTTTTCTGAGCCTTAACCACTTAAACCCCATGTGGTTGACCGATTTTCAGTTTTTTTGTTATCACGGGGAAGACTTTTGCTTAAACTAGCCGATCGTCAAGCTTTGTGAGCTTGTCGATCTGCTGTTTTCTGCGAAAGCCTTCCCCACAATACGGATGCTGGGGTTTAAATGGTTTATTCTCTCTGGTGGCCCTGTCTATATCTCTAAACAGAAAAAAGTGTGAGTGGATTACCTTAAAAAACGGTTGATATTGAACAAAATGTGAACACATTATTCTAATCTAAGCCAAAACCATGTCTTGCAGATTTCATGGTGGCGAGTCTGCTCGCGTTTTAGGAGTGACCAACAATGTGGCAACTTTCACCAAAGTGTCTTTCATACAGTCTAGTCGTATCTCAATCAAATAATTTAGAGCCTGGATTCCACCGATCCAGCTCAGATCCAGTGCTTGCCGTTTTAAATAAATACAATCTGTATTAAAATCAACCAAGTAGTAAAGTCTGTAATGGTCAGGGCCAAAAAAAAAAAAAGCCAAGCAAACTTCCCTGGGATCCTACAATTATCATGCAAGAAATAGCAGCAGTTTTATGATTGTTTTCACATGTTCTGCTTTATGACTTCGTTTGGTTATGATAGCCATGGCTGGTGGTAGTATAAGGCAGGACACCAGTTGTGGCATTCAAATTGATTTGTACGTATCCTTAAATGAATTGTCTCATTTTCGCACTGCTATCGGATGACCGGGCTGTGATCTGGGCCGTACCATGTTTACCATGTTACGGCTGGCTGGCGCAGACGCGAGATTAGGGCCACAGCTGTCTCAGAACCTTATCGTGCCTCCCTGTTCCTCCCCGTTCCAGTTTCTCGGGAGCACGGGATAACCTTTCTGTCCCTGGAGGGCCAAAGGCAGGGCGGGTGAAACGGCTGGGACCATCTGACACTGGATCACCCCCGGCGGAATTTGAGGAATGGCGCGGTCCGTCTACCGAGGGCCCACACCACAAGGGGACGTGTCGTGGCATCCCTGAATTGTGTTTATTCGTTGGCACCCTGTTGTGAAAACCTTCCCTTCAACTGCATGTTAATCTTCCCCCGGTTGAATTCTTTCCCAAAGTTGTTCTCCTTCCTCGCTCGCAGAAGAATTTATGAAGCTATCGTCACATCTGTGCTCCTCTCGCCGCTGCCCTTAACTCTCCGCTTGGACCTTCTCTGCTTCTTCAGCTACGTGCTCCTGCACTTGTGACTCAAGACTTTCCCCTATTACACACGCACACACACACACACGTGCACACTCACACAGACACACACACGCGTGTGCATGCGCGCGCGGTGCATTCAGACCTCCACATCCCCACATACACACACATAAACACGCTGCCCGGTCTGGGTTTGGTGACATGTCCGTGGTGGAGAAAGAGGACCAGGGCACTAAAAAGAGGCTCCAGTGATGAAAAACCTCCCAGTCCTGCTGGGCAGCCATCTTCTGTTTCACGGCAGGCCCAGGATTTATGAGCCGAGCACTGGGCAATCCCACTGGGTGTCTCTATACTCACCCTGCTGGGAATAGACAGTGGTGGAAGAAGTATATTAGATAGATACAGATATTTTACTTAAAGGTAGGGTAAGTGATATTTTTTGGTTAAAACAAAAAGTATTTTTTTAAAAGGTTAAAATACTATATTCTGATAGTAATCATTGCTATAGAGTGTTTTTTTCAGTAACAGATGTCTCCCTGTCTCTCCAGCTCTTTAATTAACAGAAAATACATTTTTTGGTAGGTGTCAAAATCTCAGCCAATCAGGAGAAAGTACCCATTTTTAAGCTTAATTTGTATAGTTTTCAGTTCAAATTTTGCATGCTCATTTCTTAGTGTCATCACTTCCAATTTCACTTGTTTAATCTGTGTCCTGATTGAGTTCTCTGTCCTGGTTGGATAAAATTGGAAATGAAACTACAAAAAAAAAAAAAAAAAACTACAAAATACATTTTCTGTTTTATAAAGAGCTGGAGAGACATGGAGACTCCTTACATGGACAGGACACCCTATAGTAACGAGTACTATCAGAACATATACCCATTTTGCAATTATTTGAAACTTTGCAAATCACTTACACTACCTTTAAGTAAAAGTAGCAATACCACAATAACGAAAATACTCTGTTACAAGTAAAAAGGCCTGTGTTCAAAATGTTACTTGAGTAAAAGTACAAAAGTATTGGCATCAAAATATACTTAAAAGTACCAAAAGTAAAAGTACTAATGTTTGAAAATAGCGTATGTATAAGAGAGAGAGAGAGAGAGAGTGCGAGAGAGAGAGAGTGAGAGAGAGAGAGAGAGAGAGGCGGTCGTGATGCGTTGTGAGCGGCTATTTTTGCAGAATGTTCTCCGAATATCACATTTTATTTGCTTAATGTTCATTCAGTTTTTGCCACATCTTCGTCTATCATGACATGCCCAGAATCGGGACGCTACAGGGTTCATGTGGTTAAAGAATGAGACTGAGAACTGAAGCAGAAAAGAAAGAAACGATGAAGAGAGAGAGAAAAACAATGTTAAGAGTTAGAAGAGATGTACACTGTAGGCAGGGCATTAAAGATGGAGCTAAAGAGATAGAAAGATGACGATAAAGAGGAAAAAGAGAGAGACAGAAGTGATGGAAGACAAACCAATGATTGATTGATTGCTTGATTGATTGATTGATAGAAATGAAAGGACGCAGAGACCGAAAGACATCTGAATCTGACTTGATCCGATACAGTTAATGATCACTAATACACTTAAGTTGTGGAAATAGAATCGGAGACCTTTGTTTAATTCATGGGACTATGTTTATGTTAACTCTTTGACTGCCAGAGTATTTCATAAAGTACTCCCCCAGTGCCAGCAATTTTCGTGTTTTTTTATTTTTATATTTTGAATTTTTCTCATGAAAATAATTTAAGGACACATAATGTAAAGACCAGCACAATTCCGCCACTAGAGCGCAGCACATGACAGCTTTGATCATGTCGTTGGGTCTCTCTCACCCTTCTTCATAGATTAGACAAGGAAAAACATGAAAACGGATGTGACGTCCCCCCCCATTGTTTTTGATCGGCGAAAATGACGTTGTGATATACGACGGCGATGACTGATCGTCACCCAGACCATAGATTATAGAAGAGAAACTGTCCGTTTGTCCGTCATACCGTGTGAAAGACCGTTTATTTACCTATTTTGGACGAAAATGACTGGGGAAAAGAATCAAAAACCGGAAACGGAATCCAGGTCATGAAACCGGATGCAGGATGTCCGTGAAGTAAGTGGAACTTGAGAATAACATTGAATATTAAGCAGCATAGCGCAATCAGAGATTAAACAATGAACGCGCGTCCAGCGCGTCGAGCGCGTCGACGGCCAACTGGACAAAGTAGCACTTGACGCTTTATCGCGTCGTCCGCAGTCAAAGAGTTAATGTTTATGACTGATGAATGTTTCCATTTCTCATGTTTGAATGATCAGGTGCTCAATATGTATTTTTGTGCATGTTGCGTGAGAACACACCTCGTCTTAGGAATCCGCTTCGCTTGGATGTGGAGTTTTTGAACCCAGAGGTCCCCATCCACGCCGTGAGAGCTGAGGATTGTGGGTCGTCCGCCAGCACACGCACAACAGGCCAACAGGCCAGAAACCCATTAGGAAAAACGTCTCTCGAATCTCTGAAGGTTGGATTGATGAAATGGCTCCTCAGTCATTCAATCTAACATCAAACAGAAACTCACTCGATTAAATAAATGCAAATCATGCGAACGTTGCACTCGTCTAAATATTTAAAGTAGGATAAAGTGCCGTGTTTGCCCGAGTCTGCCACGTGGGCACCGCAGAAAGCTTTTAAAGAGGGATGATTTCACACAAAGAACAAGGTCCCAACAACAGAAGGGATTACATGTGCCATCCATCATCAAGTTTATTTACCCTTGCGATGAGATCAATATTTGGTTTGGGAGCTTTGTGGAAAAGTTGGAAGCGCCGCGTGTGACTGAGTCCTAAGCCACAACGACAGCTCACGGAAAAAGTGTCACTCAGGCAAACGGACAAAGTTCAGGCTGATGAGGCGCGCGGTTGACATTTTCTTTTGAGGCTGTGGCTCCTGAACCGCGCAACCCAATTTCTACAAGGCTCTGGATCAGGGAATCAGATGAGGTCATGGAATGTCATAGGCTAACCGTTCTCCCAGACCCCTACCCTGACCTTTAACCTATCCAAAACCATATCTAAACATTAAGGGACCCATTTTCAACCTATATTCAACCTATATTCATAATTGGTCCTCACTAATGTTCATTATAAGTTGGCACCATTTCTGTCTGCTCGGTCTGTCTCGGAGGAGGGCTGTGGAGAGTTCAGAAACCCGCCTACCAGTGACATCATTGGTACTGTTTGGTCATTTCAAACAAGATTTGTTTTTATTAATACAAGAACAATGGCTTCAATTTCAGCATGCTAACTTCCCAGGAAGAGACATGCTGTAGTTTCTATTACCTTTAAATCCCCACCAATGATGTCATTGGTAGGCAGGCTTCTGAACTGCCCACAGCCCACAGTAGACAGAAATTGTGCCATCTTATTATGAGCATTAGTGAGGACCAATATGAAGATAAGGTTCCTGTAAAGCTTCCTGTAAATCTATAATCTGGGATTTATTTTAACAACTTAAACCCTATACTTGTACCAAAGGACTTTATAATAGAACCCCTCCTGTTTTCATTCAACACTAGATATCTTTGCTGAAAATAGCCGATCTGCAAGCTCACGACTCATTGTAATGCAACGTGTTGTGAGCTTGTAGATGTTCGCCCCCTAGGGTTCATGTGGTTAAATAATAAAACATTATTTGAACCAATCT